>NW_025421683.1:0-193914 GCF_011764305.1 Mustela putorius furo
ATCTCTTCCCTACCTCAGTTTTCAGGCTTCAGAACCTAGATCTTATCTACAATTACTTCCCATGGGTCACTGTGATGTAGAAATCAGAAATCTTCCCTTACCCATGGCAAGAAACCTTGTGGTTGGCATGTTGTCCAACATTCAGTGTAGGAAAACCAGCATTCACCGTGAGGCCCCGCATTCTTTAGTGCGACGAGGGGCATAAACACGCATTGTGACCCTCAGCGTGAGTCCTGTCCTCTAGTACGTCCTCTCAGTGGCTGGACCATTAGATGTCATAATGGGCTTGACATGTCCCTAGGCCCCAAATTTTTACCAGATTTCTCGTTGTCCAGTCGCCCCTCCCCAGGGCTCTACTCTGGAATCCCTCATTTGGTGGGACACCCGAGGTTGAAAAACAACAACAAAAAAACAAATCAACAACAGAACAACGGACTTCTTCCATCCCACAGATTGACCCCAAACTCTTTAGACTGTGCCAAACCCCCAGAGTAAGACTCGTCCATTTCCCAGGATGTCACCACCCTGAAATTTCACGACCATGATGCCACTATATCCAGAGACAAAACCTTGAGCAAGAGCCTCAACACTCGCCCTTTTTCATATCCCCCAGAGTTCTCCTCATGGTCTGTAGATCAGTCCTGCCCTACCTATGACCTGAAACATAAGCCGAGTTGTGTTTTCAACAACTGTCCAAACACAGCCCTGCGCCTATACACCCATACCGGGTCGCACCACTGACGCCAAACTGACGGATCCTGCTCTGACTTGCCCTCTCCAAGCGGAATTGTATGTAGACCATTCCAAAGGCCAAAACCCATGTTACTAAGATGGATACCTCCATAAGTCCCTGAGGCCATCCCAAAATAATTTGTGTCTTCCCAGGACAAAACAGGGGACGCAATACCGCTGGGCCCATCAGAGCACCTACCTGCACTCAGACCCATAGGACTGATTGTCCCCCAGAGAGTAAAAAGGGAACGAACAGCACCTCTTAGGCACCTATATCGGATTCATTTGCTTTGGTATTCCAGGCATCTCTCCTCAGAGGCGCCTGGATTTCAATAACAGCATATGGCTGTTTCTTGACTCACCCATCAGAACAAATCTCATCTACACATGGGAAACTTGCACGATGGAGCTATGTGAAAGCCTCTCTTTAGGAGAACCTTTCAGGGCCCCAGTGCCACCGCCTTCATTCCAAGGTCTCCATAGACACAAAATCATATTAGGACACATCCACGGGTGAGAGTCCATTTCAACTCAGCCTCCTCGGGTTGCTCCCCCCCAGATCCAGCAGATCTAACCTGTCTTGTTGCTTGGAGACAATTGGAATGCGAGGTGGGCTACCAGCCATCCATCCTTAGAACCTGCTCGGAATCGTTGTCCTGGAGCCCACACCAACAGGTCTCAATTGTCCTGCCAGAAGAATCTTTGCAGTTGGGAGCTTCTCACAAACTCCCATCGTGGGAAAAACCCATGGCCTCGTGATCCACCCCCCCTTCAAGAAGGGGCCATCAGGGACAGAATGTCCAACCTGAGCGATCGTCTGATCCTCGCCATGACTTCAGATGCACGAGATCTCGATTCAGGTCTGTAGATTGTGCCTGTCATATCCTCACCCAGAAACCTAGGCCTAGCTTGGGTTCTCAGACTTCCGTCCTCAGACTACTGGCCCACAAGCCCTCCAGTTTGGCAATCCAGAACTACAATGCAGCACTCTGCCTGCCCTCCAGAAAGAAAAACATTGCCCTCATGGGGCTACCCAGAAACCCCAAATGAGGATCAACCTGCACGCCATTCGGCTGTTACCCCAAATATATAGGCTGACCTGGGCACTAATGCCCTTTCTGACACAGCCTGAGCCTGGACCTCCTGGCCCCACCCAGACAGCTGGCCGCAACACTGAGCACATCGGACCCGCCATGGCCTTAGGTCGTCATCTCTTCTCAACCTCGGTTTTCAGGCTTCAGAACCTAGACCTTATCTCCAATCACGGCCCGGGTTTGAAATGATGCAGAAATCAGAACTCTTTTTCCCCCATGGCAAGAAACCTTGTGGTTGGCATGTTGTCCAAGGTTCAGTGTACTTGAAACCAGTGTGGCCCATGAGGGCCCCGCCCATGCTTGCGGGCCACATTGGTCACAAACACACATTGTGACCCTCAGCCTGAGCCCAGTCCTCAGGTAAGGCCTCTCAGTGGGCTGGATGGAGAGACAGCATATTGGGCTTGCTGCCATGCCCCTAGGCCCCAATTTTTAACCGTAGTTCGGGTGTCCCTTCACTCTTCCCCAGGGCTCTGCTTTGGAATTCCTCTTTTGGTGGGACACCTGAGGTAACAAACCTGAAAGGAGTCCTCCCATCCCACAGATTGACGAAAAAACAATTGGGATCGGGCCAAAATCCACAGAGAGCAAGATTCGTCCATGGCCCATGAGGCCTCCCCAACATTCCACGGCCATCGCTGATACAAAATCCAGAGACAAAAAGCCTGAGCACGCGCCTCAGACTCGCTCATTCTTCATATCCTGAAGAGTTCTTCAGATAAGAACCTACACGGCACTCGAATGCACCCCAAAATATATAGTCTAACCTGGGCACTAATGCACTGTCTGACAACCTGAGCCCGGACCTCGTGACCAACACCCAGACAGCTGTGACCGCACACTGAGCACATCAGACCCGCCATGGCCTTAGGTCATCATCTCTTCCCTACCTCAGTTTTCAGGCTTCAGAACCTAGACCTATCTCCAATCACTGCCCAGGGGTGACTGTTTGATGCAGAAATCAGAAACTCTTCCTTACCCATGGCAAGAAACCTTGTGGTGGGCATGTTGTCCAACGTTCAGTGTAGGAGAAACCAGCAGCATTCACCCTGAGGGCCCCGCCCATTCTTGAGTGCGACGAGGGCATAAACACGCATTGTGACCCTCACTGTGAGTCCTGTCCTCTAGTACGTCCTCTCACTGGCTGGAACATTAGATGTCATAATGGGCTTGACATGTCCCTAGGCCCCAATTTTTAACCACATTTATGGTTGTCCAGTCGCCCCTCCCCAGGGCTCTACTCTGGGAATCCCTCATTTGGTGGGACACCTGAGGTTGAAAAACAAAACAAAAACAAAATCATCAACAACAGAACAAAGGACTTCTTCCATCCCACAGAATGACCCCAAAGTCTTTGGACTGGGGCCAAAACCCCCAGAGAGTACGACTCGTCCATTTTCCCATGAAGTCACCCGGACCCGGAAATTTCATGACCATGAGTGACACGATATCGAGAGACAAAAACCTGAGCAAGAGCCTCACACTCGCCCTTTTTTCATATCCCGAAGGGTTCTCCTCATGGTCTATAGATCAGTCCTGCCATACCTATGACCCGAAAAACATAAGCCGAGCTTGTGCTTTCAGGCAACTATCCAAACAGCCCTGGTCTACACACCCTACAGGCTCAGGCCCCTGGAGCCAAACCTGGGGGGGGACGACTGTGCTTGCCTTCTCCAAGGAATTTTATGTGCCCATTCCAATGGCCACAACCCTACTAAGAGGATAAACATCCAAAGTCCCTGAGGCCATCCCAATATTGGTGGCTTCCCAGGACAAACAGGGGCAATCTGGGCCCATCTGAGCACCTACCTGCACTCAGACCCGTAGTCTGATGTCCCCAGAGGTAAAAAAGGAACGAGCAGGCCCCTAGGCACATATCGGATCCATTGGTTTGGCTTCCAGGCATCTCTCCTCAGAGGCCTGGATTTCAATAACAGCATATGGCTGTTTCTTGACTCACCCATCAGAACAAATCTCATCTACACATGGGAAAACTTGCACGATGGAGATGTGTGAAAGCCTCTCTTTATGAGAACCCTTCAGGGCCCCAGTGCCACCGCTTCATTCCAAGGTCTCCATAGACACAAAACATATTATGACACATCCACGGGAGAGTTTATTTGAACTCAGCCTCCTCGGTTGCTCCCCCAGATCCAGCAGATATAACCTGTCTGTTGCTTGGAGACAATTGGAATGCGAAGTGGCCTACCCAGCCATCCATCCTTATAACCCTGCTCGGGAAAGGTTGTCCTGAAGCCAACCAACAGGTCTCAATTGCCCTATAGAAGAATCTTTGCAGTTGGGAGCTTCTCTCATCTCCCATCTTGGGAAAACCCCCATGGCCTCGTGATCCACCCCCCCTTCAAGAAGGGGCCATCAGGGACAGAATGTCTAACCTGAGCGATCGTCTTATCCTTGCCCTGTCTTCAGATGCACGAGATCTCGATTCAGGACCATAGATTGTGCCTGCCATATCCGCACACAGAAAAACTAGGCCTAGCTTGGGTTCTCAGACTTCCGTGATCAGTCTACTGGCCCACAAGCCCTCGAGTTTGGCAATCCAGAAGTACAATGCAGCACTCTGCCTTCCCTACAGAAGAAAAACATTGCCCTCTGGGGCTACCCAGAAAGCCAAATGAGGATCAACCTGCACGCCATTTTGGCTGTACCCCCAAATATATAGGCTGACCTTGGCACTAATGCCCTTTCTGACACAGCCTAAGCCAGGACCTCATGGCCCCCACCCAGACAGCTGGCCCCGCACACTGAGCACATCGGACCCGCCATGGCCTTAGGTCGTCATCTCTTCTCAATCTCGATTTTCAGGCTTCAGAACCTAGACCTTATCTCCAATCACGGCCCGGGTATGGAAATGATGCAGAAATCAAAACTCTTTCCCCATGGCAAGAAACCTTGTGGTTGGCATGTTGTCCAAGGTTCAGTGTACTTGAAACCAGTGTGGCCCATGAGGCCCCGCCCATGCTTGCGGGCCACATTGGTCACAAACACACATTGTGACCCTCAGCCTGAGCCCTGTCCTCAGGTAAGGCCTCACAGTGGCTGGATGGAGAGACAGCATATTGGGCTTGCCATGCCCCTAGGCCCCAATTTTTAAACATAGTTCGGGTTGTCCCTTCACTCTTCCCCAGGGCTCTCCTTTGGAATTCCTCTTTTGGTGGGACCCCTGAGGTAACAAACCTGAAAAAGAGTCCTCCCATCCCACAGATTGACGAAAAAAAAACAATTGGGATCGGGCCAAATCCACAGAGAGCAAGATTCGTCCATGGCCCATGAGGCCTCCCCAACATTCCACGGCCATCGCTGATACAAAATCCAGAGACAAAACCCTGAGCACTCGCCTCAGACTCTCTCATTCTTCATATCCTGAAGAATACTTCAGATAAGAACATACAAGGCACTCGAATGCACCCAAAAGATATAGTCTAACCTGGGCACTAATGCACTGTCTGACAACCTGAGCCCGGACCTCGTGACCAACACCCAGACAGCTGACCGCACACTGAGCACGTCAGACCCGCCATGGCCTTAGGTCATCATCTCTTCCCTACCTCAGTTTTCAGGCTTCAGAACCTAGACCTTATCTCCAATCACTGCCCAGGGGTGACTGTGATACAGAAATCAGAACTCTTCCTTACCCATGGAAAAGAAACATTGTGGTTGGCATGATGTCCAACGTTCAGTGTAGGAGACACCAGCTTTTCACCCTGAGGCCCCCGCCCATTCTTGAGTGCGACGAGGGCATAAACACGCATTGAGACCCTCAGCGTGAGTCCTGTCCTCTAGTACGTCCTCTCAGTGGCTGGACCATTAGATGTCATAATGGACTTGACAAGTCCCTAGGGCCCCAGTTTTTAACCAGCTTTCTGGTTGTCCAGTCGCCCCTCCCCAGGGCTCTACTCTGGAATCCCTCATTTGGTGGGACACCTGAGGTTGTTGAAACAAAAAAAAAAAACAAATCAACATCAACAGAACAACGGACTTCTTCCATCCCACAGAATGACCCCAAAGTCTTTGGACGGGCCCAACCCCCCAAAGAGTAAGACTCGTCCATTTCCCATGAAGTCACCCGGAAATTTCACGACCATGAGTGACACGATATCCAGAGACAAAAACTTGAGCAAGAGCCTCACACTCGCCCTTTTTTCATATCCCGAAGAGTTCTCCTCATGGTCTGTAGATCAGTCCTGCCATACCTATGAGCCGAAACATAAGCCGAGTTTGTGTTTTTAGACAACTGTCCAAACAGCCCTGGCCTACACACCCTACAGGCTCAGGCCCCTGGAACCAAACCTGACGACTGTGCTTGCCCTCTCCAAGGGAATTGTGTGTGCCCATTCCAATGGCCACAACCCTACTAAGAGGATAAACCTCCAAAGTCCCTGAGGCCATCCCAATATTTGCGGCTTCCCAGGACAAACAGGGGCAATCTGGGCCCATCTGTGCACCTACCGGCACTCAGACCCGTAGAATGATGTCCCCAGAGGTAAAAAGGCACGAAACATGCCCCTTGGCACCTATCGGATCCATTGCTTTGGTTTCCAGGCATCTCTCCTCAGAGACCTGGATTTCAATAACAGCATATGGCTGTTTCTTGACTCACCCATCAGAACAAATCTCATCTACACATGGGAAACTTGCACGATGGAGCTTTGTGAAAGCCTCACTTTAGGAGAACTCTTCAGGGCACCAGTGCCACCGCTTTATTCCAAGGTCTCCATGGACACAAAATCATATTAGGACACATCCACGGGAGAGTCCATTTCAACTCAGCCAAATCGGTTGCTCCCCCAGATCCAGCAGATATAACCTGTCTTGTTGCTTGGAGACAATTGGAATGCGTGGTGGACTACCCAGCCCTCTATCCTTAGAACCCTGCTCGGAATCGTTGTCCTGGAGCCAACCAACAGGTCTCAATTGTCCTGCAGAAGAATCTTTGCAGTTGGGAGCTTCTCACAACTCCCATCATCGGAAAACCCCCATGGCCTCGTGATGTACCCCCCTTCAAGAAGGGGCCATCATGGACAGAATGTCCAACCTGAGCGATCGTCTGAACCTCGCCCTGACTTCAGATGCATGTGAACTCGATTCAGGTCTGTAGATTGTGCCTGCCATATCCTCATCCAGAAACCTAGGCCTAGCTTGGGTTCTCAGGCTTCCGTCCTCAGACTACTGGCCCACAAGCCCTCCAATTTGGCAATCCAGAACTACAATGCAGCACTCTGCCTGCCCTCCAGAAGCAAAACATTGCCCTCTGGGGCTACCCAGAAATCCCAAATGAGGATCATCCTGCACGCCATTCGGCTGTACCCCCAATATATAGGCTGACCTGGGCACTAATGGCCCCTCTGACAGCCTGAGCCTGGACCTCCTGTTCCCACCCAGAAAGCTGGCCATACACTGAGCACATCAGACCCGTCATGGCCTTAGTTTTGTCAACTCTTCTCAAACTCGGTTTTCAGGCTTACACACCCTACAGGCTCAGGACCCTGGAGCCAAACATGAAGACTGTGCTTGCCCTCTCCAAGGGAATTGTATGTGCCCATTCCAATGGCCAGAACCCTACTAATAGGATAAACCACCAAAGTCCCTGAGGCCATCCCAATATTTGTGGCTTCTCAGGACAAGCAGGGGCAATCTGGGCCCATCTGAGCACCTACTGCCACTCAGACCAATACACTGATGTCCCCTGAGGTAAAAAGGAACGAGCAGGCCCATAGGCACCTATCGGATCTATTGCTTTGGTTTCCAGGCATCTCTCCTTAGAGATCATTAGAACCTTTAGAACCCTGTCTTGCGTCGTTCTTTATGGGGACATCCTTGAGCCATCCAACAGTTGTCGACTGTCCCACAGGAGTCCTTGTGCATGGACCACCTCACAACTCATATCATGGAAAGCTTCCAAGGTCACATGATGCCCCCAATCTTCATGAAGGCGGATCATGGAAAGAAACTCCAACCTGACCCAACGGCTGATCTTCGCCTTGACTTCAGATGAACGAGATCTTGATTAATCTCTTCAGAGTGTACCTGCTGTGCCCTCACCCCAAAACCTAAGCATAGCTAGTGTTCTCAGATTTCCCTCCTCACTCTCCTGGACCACACGCCCTCCATTTTGGGATTTCTGATGACACAGCGCTGCACTCTGCCTGCGCTCTAGAAGAAAAAACGTTGCCCTATGGGTCTCCCCAGAAACCTCAAATGAGGATAAACCTGCATGCCACTCAACTGTACACCAATTATATAGTCTAGCCTGTGCACTAATGCCCTGTCTGACACAACCTGAGGCCTGAATTCCCAACCGACACCCAGACAGCTTGCCATACACTGACAACATCAGAACCGCCATGGCCTTAGGTTGCCATCTCTTTCCAACCTGGTTTTCAGGCTACAGAAACCTAGACCTTATCTCTACTCATTTCCCATGGGTGAACGTGATGCAGAAATCATAACTCCTCCTTCCCTCTCGCCAGAATCTTGTGGTTGGCATCTTATCCAAAGTTCAGTGTAGGACCCCTGTAGGGCCTACAGGAGTAGTAGTAGGGCCCCTAGGGTAGTGTAGGGTCCCTGAGGCCCTGCACATGCTTAAGAGCTGCGGTGGGCACAAACACACATTGGGACCCTCAGTTTGAACCCTGTCCTCAAGTAAAGCCTCTAAGTGGCTGGACCATGAGCCCACATATGGGGCCTGCCATGCCCCAAGTCACCCAATCTTAACCAGAGGTAGATACATCTAGTCACCCCTACTCAGGGCTCTGCTCTGGAATCCCTCTTTGGTGGCACATTTGAGGTAAGTAAACACAGAAAGGATTCCTCTTACCCACAGAATGACCCCAATCACTTGGGATCAGGCCATCCCCAGAGAGAAAGTCTCCTCCATGGCCCATGAGGCCAGCCGGACATTCCACGGCCACTATTGACACAAAATCCAGAGACATAAGCCTCACCCTTAGGTCATAGCCCCAAAAATTTCTCCTCATAGTCTGTAGATTGGGCCTGCCATACCTACGTCCCCAAACCGTGTTTTCAGCCTTCTATCCTGACATCCCTGTCCCCACACACCCTCCAGGCTGAGGCCCCTGGAGCCACACCTCAGGACTGTGCCTGCCCTCTCCAAGGAAATTCTTCCCATTCCATTGGCCACAACCCTACAGATTAGGAGAAAACCTCCAAAGTCCCAGAGGCCATTCCAATAGTGTAGGCCGCCCAGTACAAAGAGGGGTGATCTGTCACAAGCTGAGCAACGACCTCAACTCACCCGTAGACAGATATCCCAAGAGAAAGGTGTTAAACTGGACAGGCCCCTAGAACGTAATTGGTTCCATTGCTTTTTTGTTTCTAAGCATCTCTCCTCAGAGGCCTGTTTTCCAATACCACCATATGGGGGATTCCAGAGATACCAATCAGAACAAATCTTGTCTCCACATGGGAAACTTATCCTTTGGAGCTCTGTAAAAACCTCCAGTTAGGAGAAACCTTCAGGTAACCGGAGCCCACCGCCCTATTCCAAGGTCTCCATGGACACAAACCCGCATTATGACCATTCGGCGGGAGAGTACATTTCAACTCAGCCCCGTTGATTACTCCCCCAGAGCCAGAAATATCAAACCGGCCTTGTCCCTAGGAGACAACTGGAATGCAAAGCAGACTCTCTAAGCATCCATCTTTGGAATCCTGCTCTGGCGCCTTTCCATATGGGATGTCCTGGGAGCCTTCCAACAGGTCTTGACTGCCCTGCAGAAGGAATCCTTGCAGATTGGAGCATCTCACAACTCCTATCGTGGGAAAACCTACATGGCGTCATGAGGTGCTGCCCTTTATAAAGGGGCCATCATGGACAGAAACTCCAACCTGAGCCAAATTCTGAGCCATTGCTTTGGTTTCTATGTATCTCTCCTCAGAGGCCTGGTTTCCAATATAATAATATGGGGGTTTCCTAAGGACAATCAGAACAGATCACATCTCCACACGAGAAACTTGCTCTTTGGAGCTGTGTCAATACCTCAGGTTAGGAGGATCCTTCAGGGCGCTGGCACCATGGCCCAATTCCAAGGTCGCCAAGGACACAAACTTACATTATGATCCATCCACAGGAGAGTCCATTTCAAATCAGCCCTCTCGGCTGCTCACCCAGAGCCAGCAGATCAAACCTGCCTTGTCACTAGGAGACAGTTGGAATGCGAGGTGGGCTGCCCAGGCATCCATCCTTAGAACCCTGCTCTGGAGAATTACATTATGGGACGTCTTGAATCCAACCAACCTGTCTTGACTGTCTCGCAGAATGAATCCTTGTGGTTTGAAGCATCACACAATCCCACTGTGAGAAAACCTCCATTTCCTCATGATGCCCCACACCTTCATAAATGGGCCATCATGGACAGAAACTCCATCCTAAGCCAAAGTCTGATCCGCGCCCTGAATTCATAAGCACGAGATCACGATTCAGCACTTGAGAGTGTGCCTGCTGTGCCCTCGCCCCGAAACCTAAGACTAACTTGTGTTCTCAGACTTCCGTCTTCACAATCCTGGCCACATCCCTCCAGTTTGGCAATTCTGGAGACACAATGCAGCACTCTGCCTGCCCTCCAGAAGAAAAATGTTGCCCTATAGGGCTAACCAGAAACGCCAAATGAGTAACAACTTGCATGCCACTCGACCATACCCCAATTATACAATCTAGCCTGTGCACTAAAGCCCTGTCTGACACAGCCTGAAGGCAGACCTCCAGTCCAACACCCAGACATCTGGCAGTACACTGAGCATATCAAACCCACAATGGCTTTCGGCCATCATCTCTACCCAACCTCTGTTTTTCACCTTCAGAACCTAGACCTTATCTCCACTCACTGCTCAGGAGTGAACGTGATACAAGAATCAGAACTTCTCCTTCGCCATGGCAAGAAACCTTGTGGTTGGCATGTGGTCCAACGTTCATTGTAGGAGAAAGCAGCATGGACTATGAGGCCCCACCTATCCCTGAGGGCTACAATTTGCAAAAAAACACACATTGTGACCCTCAGCGTGAGCCCTATCCTCATGTAAAGCCTCTTAATGACTGGACAACAGCCCACATATGGGGCTTTCCAAGCCCCTAGTCCCCCAATCTCAACCAGAGTTAGAGATGTCTAGTCACCCCCTACTCAGGGCACTGCTCTGGAATCCCTCTTTGGTGGGACACCTGAGGTAAAAAAAAAAAAAAAAAATACAAAAATGACTCTTCCCATCCACAGAATGATCCCAACCACTTGGGATCAGGCCAAATCACCAGAGAAAGACTTGTCCATGGCCCTTCAGGACACCCCGACGTTCCACGGCCACCGTAGGCACAAAATCCAGAGACAAAAGCCTGAGCAAACGCCATATACTCGCCCTTTATTCATAGCCCAGAAAATTCTCACGGTCTGTAGATAGAGCCTTCATACATACATCCCCAAACCTAAGCTGAGTTTGTGTTTTCAGACTTCTGTCCCCCACAGTCCTGGCCCCACACACCATCCAAGCTGGGGCCCCTGGAGCCACACCTGAGGACTGTGGGCTTCCTTCTCCAGGGGAATTCTGCCATTTCCATTGGCCACAACCCTATAGATTAGGAGAAACCTCCAAACACCCCGAGGCCATCCCAATAGTGTTGGGCTGGCCAGGACAAACAGGGATGATCTTTCACAAGTTAGGAAACTACCTCCACTCAGACCCAGAGACAGATATCCCCATAGAATAAGATTGAACTGGACAGGCACTTAGGCCCTAATGAGATCCATTGCTTTTGTATCCAGGCATCTCTCCTCAGAGGCCTGGTTACCAATACCAGCATATGGGGGATTACTGAGGCACTCATAGAAAAATCTCGTCTCCACATAGGAAATGTACTCTTTGGAGCTCTATAAAAACCTCTGTTTAGGAGAATCTTTCAGGGCCCCGGATCAAGTGCCCCATTCCAAGGTATCCATGGACTTAAACCCACATTATGATCTATCCTCTGTAGAGTCCATGTCAACTCATCCCCCTTGGTTTTCTCCCCCAGGGCCTGCAGATCAAACCTGCCTTGTTGCTAGGAGACAACTAGAATGGGAGGCGGGCTGCCCAGGCATCCATCCTTAGAACCCTACTCTGGAGTCATTCCATATGGGACATCCTAGAGCCATCCAACAGGTCCCAAGTGTCCCACAGAAGTAATCTTTGCAGTCTGGTGCATCTCACAACTCCCATTGTGGGAAAATCTTCATGGCCTCTTGAGACGCTCCACTTTATAAAGGGACCATCATGGATAGAAACTCCAACCTGAGCAAACGTCTGATATTCGCCCTGGCTTCAGGTGCATGAGATCTTGATTCAGCTCTGCAGAGTGTGCCTTCTGTGCCCACACCCCAAAAACTAAGCCTAGTTTGTGTTCTCAGACTACCGTCCTCACACCCCTGGCCCAAAAGCCCTACAATTTGGCAATACTGGGGCCACAATGCAGCACTCTGCCTGCCCTCCAGAAGAAAAATATTTCCTTATGGAGCTACCTAGAAACCCGAATGAGGATCAACTGAACGCCACTCGACTGCACCCCAAATATGCAGTCTAACCCTGTCTAATGCCCTGTCTGACACAGCATGAGCCCACACCTCCAGACCTACGCTCAACAGCTAGCCACACACTGAGCTCATTGTATCCATCAGGTCCTTAGGTCTTCATCTCTTCCCAACCTCGGGTTTCGGTTTCAGAACCTAGACCTAAACTCCCATCACTGTCCAGGGGTGAACGTGACGCAGAAATCACAACTCTTCCTTCGCCATGGCCGGAAACCTTGTGGTTGGCATATTCTCCAACGTTCAGTGTAGGAGAATCCAGCGTGGCCCATGAGGCCCTTCCCATGCTTGAGGGCCTTGTTGGGCACAAATAGGCATTGTGACCCTCAGCATGAGCCCTGTCCTCAAGGAAGACCTCTCAGTGTCTGAATCAAGAGCCCACATATTGTACTTGCCATGCCCCTAGGCCCCCAAACTTAAACAGAGGTGGGGTTATCCAGTTGTCCCTACCAAGGACTCTGCTCTGGAATCCCTCTTTTATTGGCACACATGAGGTACATAAAATAAAATAAAAAAACAGAAAGGACACCTCCCATCCCACAGAATGTACCCAAACTCTTGGGATTGGGTCAAATCCTCAGAGAAGGAAAGCCGTCCACAACCCATGAGGCCACGCCAGCATTCGACCCACATTGTTGACACAAATCCAGAGACAAAACTGAGCAAGCACCTCAAACTCACCCTTTTTCATATCCCGAAGTGTTATCACGGTCTGTAGATTGGGCTTGCCATACCTATGTCCCCAATCCTAAGCGGAATTTTTGTTTTCAGACTTCTGTCCACACAGGCCTGGCACACACACCCTCAAGGCTGGGCCCCTAGAGCCAAATCAGAACTGTGCCTGCCCTCTCCAAGGGATTTCTGCCCATTCCATTGGCCACAACCCTATAGATTAGGAGAAACTCAAAAATCCCGAGGCCATTCCCAATATTATAGGCTGCCCAGGACAAACAGGGGCGATCTGACACAAGCCGAGCAACTACCTCCCCTCAGATCCATAGACACGTATCCCCAGGAAAGAGATTGAACCGGACAGGCACCTAGGCCCTAATCATATCCATTGCTTTTGTTTCCAGGCATCTCTCCTCAGAGGCCTGGTTTCCAATACCAGCATATGGGAGATTCCTTAGGCACTCATCAAAACAATTCTCTTCTCTACATAGGAAACGTACTCTTTAGAGCTCCATCAAAACCTCCGGTTATGAACATCCCTCAACGCCCCGGATCAAGCACCCCCATTCCAAGGTCTCCATGGACAAAAAATGCACATCATGACCCCATCCTCAACTCACACATTTCAACACAACCGCCTCGGTTACTCCCCTAGATCCAGCAGATCGAACTTGCCTTGGTGCTATGAGACACCTGGAATGGGAGGCAGGCTGCCCAGGCATCCATCCTTAGAACCCTGCTCTGGATAGCTTCCTTATGGGATGTCCTGGAACCATCCAGCAGGTCTCGACTGTCCCACGGAAGGAATCATTGCGGTTTGGAGCATCTCACAATTCCCATCGTGGGAAAACCTCCATGGCCTCGTGACACCCTCCCCTTCATGAAGGGGCCGTCATGGACAGAAACTCCAACCTGAGCCAACGTCTGATCCTAGCTCTGTCTTCAGGTACACGGCATCTCGAATCATCTCTGCAGACGGTTCCTGCCGTCCCCTCACCCCGAAATCTAAGTTTGGCTTTTGTTCTCAGAATTTTTTCCTCACACTCCTGGCCCACAAGCCTTCCAGTTTGGGAATTCTGGAGCCACTATGTGGCACTGTGTCTTCCTTCCAGAAGAAAAAACGTTACCCTCTGGGGCTACCCAGTAACCACAAATGAGTACCACCCTGCACGAAACTCGACTGCACCCCAATGATACAGTCTAGCCTGGGCACTAATTCCCTGTCTGCCACAGCCTGAGCCTGCACCTCCCAACGCACACACAACAATAGCTGGCCGAAAACTGAGCACATCAGTCACACCATGGCCTTAGGTCTTCATCTCTTCCCAACCTCAGTTTTCAGGCTTCAGAACCTAGACCTTAAATCCAATCACAGTCCAGGAGTGAAAGTGTTGCAGAAATTAGAACTCCTTCTTCCCCATGGCAAGAAAAACTTGTGGTTGCCATATTGTGCAACGTTCAGTGTAGGAGAAACCAGCATGGTACTTAGGCCACGCCCTGACTTGAGGGGCTCCTTGGGCACAAAAACACATTGTGAAACTCAATGTGAGCCCTATGCTCAAGGGAGGCCTCTCAGTGTCTGGACCAAGAGCCTACATATGGGGCTTGCCATGTTCTTAGGTCCCAATGTTAACCAGAGTTCATGTTGTCCAGTCGCCCCTCCCCAGGACTATGCTGTGGAATCCCTCTTTTGGTTGTCCACCTGAGGAAAAAAAAAAAAAAAAAAAAAACAGAAAGGCCTCTGCCCTTCCCACAGAATGACGCCAAACTATTGGGATTGGGTCAAATCCCCAGAAAGGGAGCCTCATCGATGGCCCATGAGGTCCCCCGGACATTCCATGGCAATCGGTGACACATATCCAGAAAAAAATAAGCATGAGCAAAGTACCTCACTTTCGCCCTTTGTTCATATCCCGAAGAGTTCTCCTCACGGTCTATATATCGGGCCGGCCATACCTACAGACCCAAACCTAAGTGGAGTTTGTGTTTTCAGACTTTTGTCCAAATAGCCCTGGACCACACACGCTCCACACTTGGGTCCCTGGAGCCACACCTCAGGACTGTGCTTCCCTTTCAAGAGAATTCTTCCCATTCCATTGGCCACAACCTTGCAAATTAGGAAAATCCTCCAAAGTTACCGAGGCCATCCCAATAGTGTAGGACGTCCAGGACAAACAGGTGTGATCTCAAACCAGCTGAGCAAACTACCTCCACTCAGACAAAAGATATCCCCAGGGAAGAATATTGAACCGGACAGGCCCCTAGGCCCTAATCAGATCCATTGCTTTGGTTTCCAGGCATCTCTCCTCAGAGGCCTCATTTCCAATACCAGCAAATGGTGGTTTCCTGAGGCACCATTAAGAACAAATCTCGTCTCCCCATGGAAAACTTGCTCATTGGAGCTTTTGTTATCACCTCTGGTTAGGAGAATCCTTCAGGGCCCTGGTGCCACTGCCCCATACCAAGGTCTCAATGGACTCAAACCAACATTAAGACCATCCTCAGGAAAGTCCATGTCAACTCACTTAAGACCATCCTCAGGAAAGTCCATTCCAACTCAGCCCCCTCTGATGCTACCCCAAGCCAGCAGATCAAACGTTTCTTGTTGCTAGGAGACAATTGGAATTGAGGCTGTCTGCCCAGGCATCCATACTTAGAACCCTGTTCTGGAAAAATACCTTATGAGACGTCCTGGAGCCATCCATCAAATCTTAATTGTCCCACAGAAGGAATCCTTGCGGTTTGGAGCATCTCACATCTCTAATAGAGGGAAAAACCCCCATGGCCTCATAATGCCCCCCCCTTCATGAAGGGGCCAACATGGACAGAAACTCCAACCTGAGCCAAAGTCTGATCCTCGACCTGACTTCAGACTCATGAGATCGCAATTCAGCTCTGCAGAGTGTGCCTGCCATGTCCATTCCCCGAAACCTAAGCCTAGCTTGTCTTCTCAGACTTCCGTCCTCACTCTCCTGGCCCACAAGCCCTCCAGTTTGGGAATTCCGAAGCCACAATGCAGCACTCTGCCTGCCCTCCAGAAGAAAAACTTTGCCCTATGCTGCTAATAAGAAACCCCAAATGATTATCTAATGCATGCCACTCGATTGTAAAGCAATTATACAGCCTACCCTGAATACGAATGCCCTGTCTGGCACAGCCTGAGACAAGACATCCCAAACGACACCTAGACAGCTGGCTCCAACCTGGACACAAGGGACCCGACGCTATGGCTGTAGTTCTTCATTTTGTGTTAAGGAGACCTTGGAATGAAGCGGTGGCACTGTGGCCCTGAGGGGTCTCCTAAAGAGAGGCTTTCACACAGCTCCATCGTGCAAGTTTCCCATGTGTAGATGATATTTGTTCTGATGGGTGAGTCAAGAAACAGCCATATGCTGTTATTGAAATCCAGCCCTTGAGGAGAGATGCCTGGAAGCCAAAGCAATGGATCCGATAGGTGCCTAGGTGCCCAGGGGTGACTGTGATGCAGAAATCAGAACTCTTCCTTACCCATGGCAAGAAACCTTGTGGTTGGCATGTTGTCCAACGTTCAGTTTAGGAGAAACCAGCATTCACCCTGAGGCCCCGCCCATTCTTGAGTGCGACGAGGGCATAAAAAAAACGCATTGTAACCCTCAGCGTGAGTCCTGTCCTCTAGTACGTCATCTCAGTGGCTGGAAGATTAGATGTCATAATGGGCTTGACATGTCCCTAGGCCCCAATTTTTAACCAGATTTCTGGTTGTCCACTCGCCCCTCCCGAGGGCTCTACTCTGGAATCCCTCATTTTGGTGGGACACTTGAGGTTGAAAAACAAAACAAAACGAATCTTCAACAACAGAACAACGGACTTCTTCCATCCCACAGAATGACCCCAAACTCTTTGGACGGGGCAAAACCCCAGAGTGTAAGACTCGTCCATGTCCCATGAAGTCACCCGGAAATTTCACGACCATGACTGACACGATATCCAGAGAGACAAAAACTTAAGCAAGAGCCTCACACTCGCCCTTTTTTCATATCCCGAATGTTCTCCTCATGGTCTGTAGATCAGTCCTGCCATACCAAAGACCCGAAACATAAGCCGAGTTTGTGATTTCAGACAACTGTCCAAAAGAGCCCTGGCCTACACACACCCACAGGCTCAGGCCCCTGGAGTCAAACCTGACGACTGTGCTTGCCCTCTCCAATGGAACTGTATGTGCCCATTCCAATGGCCACAACCATATTAAAGAATAAACCTCCAAAGTTCCTGAGGCCATCCCAATATTTGTGGATTCCCTGGACAAACAGGGGCAATCTGGAACCATCTGAGCACGTACCTGCACTCAGACTCGAAGACTGATGTCCCCACAGGTAAAAAGGAAATAGAAAGGCCCCTACGCATCTATCGGATCCATTGCTTTTGGTTTCCAGGCATCTCTCCTCAGAGGCCTGGATTTCAATTACAGCATATGGCTTTTTTCTTGACTCACCCACCAGAACAAATCTCATCTACACATGAGAAACTTGCACGATGGAGCTTTAAGAAAGCCTCTCTTTAGGAGAACCCTTCAGGGCCCCAGTGCCACCGCTTCATTCCGAGGTCTCCATAGACACAAAATCATATAAGGACACATCCACGGGAGAGTCCATTTCAACTCAGCCTCCTCGGTTGCTCCCCCAGATCCAGCAGATCTAAAATTCTTGTTGCTTGGAGACAATTGGAATGCGAGGTGTGTACCCAGCCATCCATCATTCGAACCCTGCTCGGAATCGTTGTCCTGGAGCCAACCAACAGGCCTCAATTGACCTGCAGAAGAATCTTTGCATTTAGGAACTTCTCACAACTCCCCATCGTGGGAAAACCCCCATGGCCTCGTGAACCATCCCCCCCTTCAAGAAGGGGCCATCAGGGACAGAATGTCCAACCTGAGCGATCGTCTGATCCTCGCCCTGACTTCAGATGCACGAGATATCGATTCAGGTCTGTAGTTTGTGCCTGCCATATCCTCAACCAGAATCCTAGGCCTAGCTTGGGTTCTCAGACTTCCATCCACAGACTACTGGCCCACAAGCCCTCCAGTTTTGGCAATGCAGACTACAATGCAGCACTCTGCCTGCCCTCCAGAAGTAAAACATTGCCCACTGGGCTTACCCAGATACCCCCAATGAGGATCAACCTGCACGGAATTCAGCTGTACCCCAAATATATAGGCTGACCTGGGCACTAATGCCGTTTCTGACACAGCTGAGCCTGGTCCTCCTCGCCCCACCCAGACAGCTGGTCGCACACTGAGCTCATCGGACCCGTCATGGCCTTAGGTGGTCATCAAAACACACCTTGTGACCCTCAGCCTGAGCCCAGTCCTCAGGTAAGGCCTCTTAGTGGCTCCCAACTGCAATGATTCTTCTGCAGGACAATTGAGACCTTTTGGTTGGATCCGGGACAATGATACTGAGCAGGGTTCTAAGGATTGATGACTGGGTAGCACACCTCGCATTCCAATTGTCTCCAAGCGCGCACCTATCGGAGCGCGTGCTCAGGCTTTTATCTCTGGATTTTGTATCAGCGATGGCCATGGAATGTTGGGGAGGCCTCATGGGCCATGGACGAATCTTGCTCTCTCTGGATTTGGCCCGATCCCAATTGTTTTTCGTCAATCTGTGGGATGGGAGGAATCCTTTCAGGTTTGTTAACTCAGGTGTCCCACCAAAAGAGGAATTCCAATGCTGAGCCCTGGGGAAGATTGAAGGGACAACCCGAAATATGGTTAAAAATTGGGGCCTAGGGGCATGGCAAGCTCAATATGCTTGTCTCTCCATCTGGCCACTGAGAGGACTTACCTGAGGACTGGGCTCAGGCTGAGGGTCACAATGTGTGTTTGTGACCAATGTGGCCCGCAAGCATGGGCGGGGCTTCATGGGCCACACTGGTTTCAACTACACTGAACCTTGGAAAACATGCCAACCAAAAGGTTTCTTGCCATTGGGAAAGAGTTCTGTTTCTGCATCATTTTCAAACCCGGGCCATGATTGGAGATAAGCTCTAGGTTCTGAAGCCTGAAAACCGAGATTGAGAAGAGATGACATCCTAAGGCCATTGCGGGTCCGATGTGCTCAGTGTGCGGCCAGCTGTCTGGGTGGGGCCAGTAGGTCCAGGCTCAGTCTGTGTCAGAAAGGGCATTAGTGCCCAGGTCAGCCTATATATTAGGGGTACAGCCGAATGGCGTTCAGGCTGATCCTCATTTGGCGTTTCTGGGTAGCCCCCGAGGGCAATGTTTTTCTTCTGGAGGGCAGGCAGAGTGCTGCATTGTAGTCTGGATTGCCAAAATGGAGAGCTTGTGGGCCAGTAGTCTGAGGACGGAAGTCTCAGAACCCAAGCTAGGCCTAGGATTCTGGGTGAATGTGTGGCAGGCACAATCTACAGACCTGAATCGAGATCCCGTGCATCTGAAGTCAGGGCGAGGATCAGACGATCGCTCACGTTGGACATTCTGTCCCTGATGGCCCCTACTTGAAGGGGGGGTGGATCACGAGGCCATGGGGTGTTTTCCCACGATGGGAGTTGTGAGAGGCTCCCAACTGCAATGATTCTTCTGCAGGACAATTGAGACCTTTTGGTTGGATCCGGGACAATGATACCGAGCAGGGTTCTAAGGATTGATGACTGGGTAGCACACCTCGCATTCCAATTGTCTCCAAGCAACCTTACAGGTAAGATCTGCTGGATCTGGGGGAGCAACCGAGGAGGCTGAGTTGAAATCCACATCTCCCGTGGATGTGTCCTAATATGATTTTGTGTCTATGGAGACCTTGGAATGAAGCGGTGGCACTGTGGGCCTGAAGGATTTGTAGGCCACGGCTGTTTGGACAGTTGTCTGAAAACACAAACTCGGCTTATGTTTCAGGTCATAGGTATGGCAGGACTGATCTACAGACCATGAGGAGAACTCTTCGGGATATGAAAATAGGGCGAGTGTGAGGCTCTTGCTCAAGTTTTATCTCTGGTTATCGTGTCACTCATGGTCCTGAAATTTCCGGGTGACTTCATGTTAAATGGACGAGTCTTACTCTCTGGGGGCTTGGCTCCGTCCAAAGAGTTTGGGGTCATTCTGTGGGATGGAAAAAGTCCGTTGTTCTGTTGTTATTGATTCGTTTTGTTTTGTTTTTCAACCTCAGGTGTCCCACCAAATGAGGGATTCCATAGTAGAGCCCTGGGAGGGGCGACTGGACAACCAGAAATCTGGTTAAAAATTGGGGCCTAGGGACATGTCAAGCCCATTATGACATCTAATGGTCCAGCCACTGAGAGGACGTACTAGAGGACAGGACTCACACTGAGGGTCACAATGCGTGTTTATGCCCTCTTCGCACTCAAGAATGGGCGGGGCGTCAGAGTGAAAGCTGGTTTCTCCTACACTGAACGATGGACAACATGCCAACCACATGGTTTCTTGCCTTGGGTAAGGAAGAGTTCTGATTTTTGCATCATAGTCACCCCTGGGCAGTGATTGGAGATAAGGTCTAGGTTTAGAAGACTGAAAACTGAGGTAGGTAAGAGATGATGAACTAAGGCCGTGGCGGGTCTGATGTGCTCAGTGTGTGGTCAGCTGTCTGGGTGTTGGTCACGACGTCCGGGCTCAGGTTGTCAGACAGTGCATTAGGGCCCAGGTTAGACTATATATTTTGGGTGCCTGCGAGTGACGTGTAGGTTCTTATCTGAAGAACTCTTCAAGATATGAAAAAATGAGCGAGTCTGAGGCGCGTGCTCAGGCTTTTGTCTCTGGATTTTGTATCAGCGATGGCCGTGGAATGTTGGGGAGGCCTCATGGGCCATGGACGAATCTTGCTCTCTGTGGACTTGGCCCGATCCCAATTGTTTTTGGTCAATCTGTGGGATGGGAGGACTCCTTTTAGGTTTGTTACCTCAGGTGTCCGACCAAAAGAGGAATACCAAATGAGAGCCCTGGGGAAGAGTGAAGGGACAACCCGAACTATGGTTAAAAATTGGGGCCTAGGGGCATGGCAAGCCCAATATGCTGTCTCTCCATCCAGCCACTGAGAGGCCTTACCTGAGCACTGGGCTCAGGCTGAGGGTCACAATGTGTGTTTGTGACCAATGTGGCCCGCAAGCATGGGCGGGGCCTCATGGGCCACACTGGTTTCAAGTACACTGAACCTTGGACAACATGCCAACCACAAGGTTTCTTGCCATGGGGAAAGCGTTCTGATTTCTGCATCATTTTCAAACCCGGGCCGTGATTGGAGATAATGTCTAGGTTCTGAAGCCTGAAACCAGAGATTAAGAAGAGATGAAGTCCTAAGGCCATGGCAGGTTATATGAGCTCAGTGTTTGGCCAGATGTCTGGGTGGGTCCAGGAGGTCCAGACTCAGGCTGTCTCAGAAAGGGCATTAGTGCCCACGTCAGCCTATATATTTGGGGTACAGCCGAATGGCGTGCAGGTTGAATCTCATTTGGGGTTTCTGGGTAGCCCCAGACAGCAATGTTTTTCTTCTGGAGGGCAGGCAGAGTGCTGCACTGTAGTTCTGGATTGCCAAACTGGAGGGCTTGTGGGCCAGTAGTCTGAGGACGGAAGTCTGAGAATCCAAGCTAGGCCTAGGTTTCTGGGTGAGACCTGAATCTATATCTCGTGCATCTGAAGTCAGGGCGAGGATCAGACGATCGCTCAGGTTGGACATTCTGTCCCTGATGGCCCCTTCTTGAAGGGGGGCGTGGATCACGAGGCCATGCGGGTTTTCCCACGATGGGAGTTGTGAGAAGCTCCCAACTGCAAAGATTCTTCTGCAGGACAATTGAGACCTGTTGGTTGGCTCCAGGACAACGATTCCGAGCAGGCTTCTAAGGATGGATGGCTGGGTAGCCCATCTCGCATTGCAATTGTCTGCAAGCAACAAGACAGGTTAGATCTGCTGGATCTGGGAGAGCAACCGAGGAGGCTGAGTTGAAATAGACTCTCCCGTGGATGTGTCCTAATATGATAATATGTCTATGGAGACCTTGGAATGAAGCGGTGGCACTGGGGCCCAGAAGGGTTCTCCTAAAGAGAGCCTTTCACACAGCTCCATCGTGCAAGTTTCCCATGTGTAGATGAGATTTTTTCTGATGGGTGAGTCAAGAAACAGCCATATGCTGTTATTGAAATCCATTCCTCTGAGGAGAGATGCCTGGAAACCAAAGCAATGGATCGGATATGTGCCTAGGGGCCTGTTCGTTCCTTTTTACCTCTGGGGACATCAGTCTACGGGTCTGAGTGCCGGAAGGTGCTCAGATGGGCCCAGATTGCCCCTGTTTGTCCTGGGAAGCCACAAATATTGGGATGGCCTCAGGGACTTTGGAGGTTTATCCTCTTAGTTGTGTTGTGGCCATTGGAATGGGCACACACACAATTCCCTTGGAGAGGGCAAGCACAGTCGTCAGGTTTGGCTCCAGGGGCCTGAGCCTGTAGGGTGTGTAGGCCAGGTCTGTTTGGACAGTTGTTTGAAAACACAAACTCGGTTTATGTTTCGGGTCATAGCTATGGCAGGTCTGATCTACAGACCATGAGGAGAACTCTTCGTGATATGAAAATAGGGCGAGTGTGAGGCTCTTGCTCAAGTTTTTTATCTCTGCTTATCGTGTCACTCAGGGTCGTAAACTTTCGGGTGACTTCATGGGAAATGGAAGAGTCTTACTTTCTGGGGGTTTGGCCCCGTCCAAAGAGTTTGGGGTCATTCTGTGGGATGGAAGAAGTCCGTTGTTCTCTTGTTATTGATTTGTTTTTTTTTTGTCTTTCAACCTCAGGTGTCCCAGCAAATGAGGGATTCCAGAGTAGAGCCCTGGGAGGGGCGACTGGACAACCAGAAATCTGGTTAAACATTGGGGCCTAGGAACATGTCAAGCCCATTATGACATCTAATGGTCCAGTCACTGAGAGGACGTACTAGAGGACAGGACTCACACTGAGGGTCACAATGCATGTTTATGCCCTCGTCGAACTCAAGAATGGGCCGGGCGTCAGGGTGAATGCTGGTTTCTCCTACACTGAACGTTGGACAACATGCCAACCACATGGTTTCTTCCCTGGGTAAGGAAGGGTTCTGATTTCTGCATCATAGTCACCCCTGGGCAGTGATTGGAGATAAGGTCTAGGTTTTGAAGACTGAAAACTGAGGTAGGTAAGAGATGATGACCTAAGGCCATGGCGGGTCTGATGTGCTCAGTGTACGGTCAGCTGTCTGGGTGTTGGTCACGAGGTCCGGGCTCAGGTTGTCAGACAGTGCCTTAGTGCCCAGGTTAGACTATATATTTTGGGTGCCTTCGAGTGACGTATAGGTTCTTATCTTAAGAACTCTTCAGGATATGAAGAATGAGCGAGTCTGAGGCACGTGCTCAGGCTTTTGTCTGTGGATTTTGTATCAGCGATGGCCGTGGAATGTGGGGAGGCCTCATGGGCCATGGACGAATCTTGCTCTCTGTGGACTTGGCCCGATCCCAATTGTTTTTCGTCAATCTGTGGGATGGGAGGACTCCTTTTAGGTTTGTTACCTCAGGTGTCCGACCAAAAGAGGAATTCCAAATGAGAGCCCTGGGGAAGAGTGAAGGGACAACCCGAACTATGGTTAAAAATTGGGGCCTAGGGGCATGGCAAGCCCAATATGCTGTCTCTCCATCCAGCCACTGAGAGGCCTTACCTGAGGACTGGGCTCAGGCTGAGGGTCACAATGTGTGTTTGTGACCTATGTGGCCCGCAAGCATGGGCGGGGCCTCATGGGCCACACTGGTTTCAAGTACACTGAACCTTGGACAACATGCCAACCACAAGGTTTCTTGCCATGGGGAAAACGTTCTGATTTCTGCATCGTTTTCAAACCCGGGCCGAGATTGGAGATAATGTCTAGGTTCTGAAGCCTGAAACCCGAGATTGAGAAGAGATGAAGTCCAAATGCCATGGCAAGTCATATGAGCTCAGTGTGCGGCCAGCTGTCTGGGTGGGGCCAGGAGGTCCAGACTCAGGCTGTCTCAGAATGGCATTAGTGCCCAGGTCAGCCTATATATTTGGGGTACAGCCGAATGGCGTGCAGGTTGAATCTCATTTGGGGTTTCTGGGTAGCCCCAGACGGCAATGTTTTTCTTCTGGAGGGCAGGCAGAGTGCTGCATTGTAGTTCTGGATTGCCAAACTGGAGGGCTTGTGGGCCAGTAGTCTGAGGACGGAAGTCTGAGAACCCAAGCTAGGCCTAGGTTTCTGGGTGAGACCTGAATCTAGATCTCTTGCATTGAAGTCAGGGCGAGCGAGCATCAGATGATCGCTCAGGTTGGACATTCTGTCCCTGATGGCCCCTTCTTGAAGGGGGGCGTGGATCACGAGGCCATGCGGGTTTTCCCACGATGGGAGCTGTGAGAGAAGCTCCCAACTGCAAAGATTCTTCTGCAGGACAATTGAGACCTGTTGGTTGGCTCCAGGACAACGATTCCGAGCAGGCTTCAAAGGATGAATGGCTGGGTAGCCCACCTCGCATTCCAATTGTCTGCAAGCAACAAGACAGGTTAGATCTGCTGGATCTGTCGGAGCAACCGAGGAGGCTGAGTTGAAATGGACTCTCCCGTGGATGTGTCCTAATATGATTTTGTGTCTATGGAGACCTTGGAATGAAGCGGTGGCACTGGGGCCCTGAAGGGTTCTCCTAAAGAGAGGGTTTCACACAGCTCCATCGTGCAAGTTTCCCATGTGTAGATGAGATTTGTTCTGATGGGTGAGTCAAGAAACAGCCATATGCTGTTATTGAAATCCATTCCTCTGAGGAGAGATGCCTGGAAACCAAAGCAATGGATCGGATATGTGCCTAGGGGCCTGTTCGTTCCTTTTTACCTCTGGGGACATCAGTCTACGGGTCTGAGTGCCGGAAGGTGCCTAGATGGGTCCAGATTGCCCCTGTTTGTCCTGGGAAGCCACAAATATTGGGATGGCCTCAGGGACTTTGGAGGTTTATCCTCTTAGTTGGCTTGTTGCCATTGGAATGGGCACACACAATTCCCTTGGAGAGGGCAAGCACAGTCGTCAGGTTTGGCTCCAGGGGCCTGAGCCTGTAGGGTGTGTAGGCCAGGGCTGTTTGGACAGTTGTTTGAAAACACAAACTCGACTTATCTTTCGGGTCATAGGTATGGCAGGACTGATCTACAGACCATGAGGAGAACTCTTCGGGATATGAAAATAGGGCGAGTGTGAGGCTCTTGCTCAAGTTTTTATCTCTGGTTATCGTGTCACTCATGGTCGTGAAATTTCTGGGTGACTTCATGGGAAATGAACGAGTCTTACTCTCTGGGGGTTTGGCCCCGTCCAAAGAGTTTGGGGTCATTCTGTGGGATGGAAAAAGTCCGTTGTTCTGTTGATATTGATTTGTTTTTTTTTTTTTGTTTTTTCAACCTCAGATGTCCCAGCAAATGAGGGATTCCAGAGTAGAGCCGTGGGAGGGGCGACTGGACAACCAGAAATCTGGTTTAAAAATTGGGGCCTAGGGACATGTCAAGCCCATTATGACATCTAATGGTCCAGCCATTGAGAGGACGTAATAGAGGACAGGACTCACGCTGAGGGTCACAATGCGTGTTTATGCCCTCTTCGCACTCAAGAATTGGCGGGGCGTCAGGCTGAAGGCTGGTTTCTCCTACACTGAACGATGGACAACATGCCAACCACATGGTTTCTTGCCTTGGGTAAGGAAGAGTTCTGATTTTTGGATCATAGTCAACCCAGGGCAGTGATTGGAGATAAGGTCTAGGTTTTGAAGACTGAAAACTGAGGTAGGTAAGAAATGATGACCTAAGGCCGTGGCGGGTCTGATGTGCTCAGCGTGCGGTCAGCTGTCTGGGTGTTGGTCACGAGGACTGGACTCAGGTTGTCAGACAGTGCATTAGTGCCCAAGTTAGACTATATATTTTGGGTGCCTTCGAGTGACGTGTAGGTTCTTATCTGAAGAACAGTTCAGGATATGAAGAATGAGCGAGTCTGAGGCGCGAACTCAGGCTTTTGTCTGTGGATTTTGTATCAGCGATGGCCGTGGAATGTTGGGGAGGCCTCATGGGCCATGGACGAATCTTGCTCTCTGTGGACTTGGCCCGATCCCAATAGTTTTTCGTCAATCTGTGGGATGGGAGGACTCCTTTTAGGTTTGTTACCTCAGGTGTCCGACCAAAAGAGGAATTCCAAATCAGAGCCCTGGGGAAGAGTGAAGGGACTACCCGAACTATGGCTAAAAATTGGTGCCTAGGGTCATGGCAAGCCCAATATGCTGTCTCTCCATCCAGTCACTGAGAGGACTTACCTGAGGACTGGGCTCATGCTGAGGGTCACAATGTGTGTTTGTGACCAATGTGGCCCGCAAGCATGGGCGGGGCCTCATGGGCCACACTGTTTTCAAGTACACTGAATCTTGGACAACATGCCAACCACAAGGTTTCCTGCCATGGGGAAAGCGTTCTGATTTCTGCATCATTTTCAAACTCGGGCCGTGATTGGAGATAATGTCTAGGTTCTGAAGCCTGAAATCCGAGATTGAGAAGAGATGAAGTCCAAAGGCCATGGTAGGTCATATGAGCTCAGTGTGCGGCCAGCTGTCTGGGTGGGGCCAGGAGGTCCAGACTCAGGCTGTCTCAGAAAGGGCATTAGTGCCCAGGTCAGCCTATATATTTGGGGTACAGCCTAATGGCGTGCAGGTTGAATCTCATTTGGGGTTTCTGGGTAGCCCCAGACGGCAATGTTTTTCTTCTGGAGGGCAGGCAGAGTGCTGCACTGTAGTTCTGGATTGCCAAACTGGAGGGCTTGTGGGCCACTAGTCTGAGGACGGAAGTCTGAGAACCCAAGCTAGGCCTAGGTTTCTGGGTGAGACCTGAATCTATATCTCGTGCATCTGAAGTCAGTGCGAGGATCAGACGATCGCTCAGGTTGGACATTCTGTCCCTGATGGCCCCTTCTTGAAGGGGGGCGTGGATCACGAGGCCATGCGGGTTTTCCCACGATGGGAGTTGTGAGAAGCTCCCAACTGCAAAGATTCTTCTGCAGGACAATTGAGACCTGTTGGTTGGCTCCAGGACAAGGATTCCGAGCAGGCTTCTAAGGATGGATGGCTGGGTAGCCCCCATCTCGCATTCCAATTGTCTGCAAGCAACAAGACAGGTTAAATCTGCTGGATCTGGGGGTTGCAACCGAGGAGGCTCAGTTGAAATGGACTCTCCCGTGGATGTGTCCTAATATGATTTTGTGTCTATGGAGACCTTGGAATGAAGCGGTAGCACTGGGGCCCTGAAGGGTTCTCCTAAAGAGAGGCTTTCACACAGCTCCATCGTGCAAGTTTCCCATGTGTAGATGAGATTTGTTCTGATGGGTGAGTCAAGAAACAGCCATATGCTGTTATTGAAATCCATTCCTCTGAGGAGAGATGCCTGGAAACCAAAGCAATGGAAGCCTTAGCTGAGGACTGGGTACTGGCTGAGGGTCTCAATGTGTGTTTGTGACCAATGTGTCCCGCAAGCATGGGCGGGGCCTCTTGGGCCACACTGGTTTCAACTACACTGATTCTTGGACAACATGCCAACCACAAAGTTTCTTGCCATGGGGAAAGAGTTCTGATTTCTGTATTATTTTCAAACCCGGGCCGTGATTGGAGATAAGGTCTAGGTTCTGAAGCCTGAAAACCGAGGTTGTGAAGAGATGATGACCAAAGGCCATGGCGGGTCCGATGTGCTCAGTGTGCGGCCAGCTGTCTGGGTGGGGCCAGGAGGTCCAGACTCAGGCTTTCTCAGAAAGGGCATTAGTGCCCAGGTCAGCCTATATATTTTGGGGTACAGCCGAATGGCGTGCAGGTTGATCCTCATTTGGGGTTTCTGGGTAGTCACAGAGGGCAATGTTTTTCTTCTGGAGGGCAGGCTGAGTGCTGCATTGTAGTTCTAAATTGCCAAATTGGAGGGCGTGTGGGCCAGTAGTCTGAGGACGGAAGTCTGAGACCCAAGCTAGGCCTAGTTATCTGGGTGAGGATTTGGCAGGCACAATCTACAGTCCTGAATCTAGATCTCGTGCATCTGAAGTCAGGGCGAGGATCAGACGATCGCTCAGGTTGGACATTCTGTCCCTGAGGGCCCGATCTTGAGGGGGGGCGGATCACGAGGCCATGGGGATTTTCCGACGATGGGGAGTTGTGAGAAGGTCCCAATTGCAAAGATTCTTCTGCAGGACAATTGAGACCTGTTGGTTGGCTCCAGGACAATGATTCCGAGCAGGGTTCTAAGGAAGGAGGGCTGGGTAGCGTACCTCCCATTCCAATTGTCTCCAAGCAACAAGACAGTTCAGATCTGCTGGATCTGGGGGAGCAACCAAGGAGACTGAGTTGAAATGGACTCTCCCTTGCATGTGACCTAATATGATTTTGTGTCTATGGAGACCTTGGAATGAAGCAGTCGCACTGGGGCCCTGAAGGTTTCTCCTAAAGAGAGGCTTTCACACAGCTCAATCGTGCAAGTTTCCCATGTGTAGATGAGATTTGTTCTGATGTGTGAGTCAAGAAGCAGCCATATGCTGTAATTGAAATCCAGGCATCTGAGGAGAGATGCTTTGCAACCAAAGCAATGGAATCGATACGTGCCTAGGGGCCTGTTCGTTCCTTATTACCTCTGGGGATATCAGTCTACGGGTCTGAGTGCAGGTAGGTGCTCAGATGGGCTCAGATTGCCCCTGTTTGTCCTGGGAAGCCACAAATATTGGGATGGCCTCAGGAATTTTGGAGGTTTATATCTCTTAGTAGGGTTGTGGCCATTGGAATGGGCACATACAATTCCCTTGGAGAGGGCAAACACAGTCTTCAGGTTTGGCCTCAGGCGACTGAGCCTGTAGGATGTGTAGGCCAGAGCTGTTGGGACTGTTGTCTGAAAAAACACAAACTCGGCTTATGTTTCAGGTCATAGGTATGGCAGGACTGATCTAAAGACCATGAGGAGAACACTTTGGGATATGAAAAATGGGCGAGTGTGAGGCTCTTGCTCACGTTTTTGTCTCTAGATATTGTGTCACTCATGGTCGTGAAATTTCCGGGTAACTTCATGGGAAATGGACGAGTCTTACTCTCTGGGGGTGTGGCCTCGTCCAAGGATTTTGGGGTCACACTGTGGGATGGAGGAAGTCCGTTTTTTTTTTTGTTGTTGTTGATTTGTTTTGTTTTTGTTTTTCAACCTCAGGTGTCCCACCAAATGAGGGTTTCCAGAGTAGAGCCCTGGGGAGCTGTGACTGGACAACCAGAAACCTGTTTTAAAAAAAATTGGGGCCTAGGGACATGTCAAGCCCATTATGACATCTAATGGTCCAGCCACTGAGAGGATTTACTAGAGGTCAGGAATCACGCTGAGGGTCACAATGCGTGTTTATGCCCTTGTCGCACACAAGAATGCGCGTGACCTCAGGGTGAATGCTGGTTTCTCCTACACTGAACGTAGGACAACATGGCAACCGCAAGGTTTCTTGCCTTGGGTAAGCAGGAGTTTGATTTGATTTCTGCATCACAGTCACCCCTTGGCAGTGATTGGACATAAGGTCTAGGTTCTGAAGCCTGAAAACTGACGTAGGGCAGAGATGATGACCTAAGGCCATGGCGGGTCTGATGTGCTCAGTGTGCGGTCAGCTGTCTGGGTGTTGCTCAGGAGGTCCCGGCTCAGGTTGTGTCAGACAGTGCATTAGTGCCCAGGTTAGACTATATAATTTGGGTACATTCGAGTGCCGTGTAGGTTTATTCTCATTTAATGTGCCTGGGCAGCTCATTAGGCAATATATTTTTTTCTAGAGGGCAGGCAGAGTGCTGCAATGATGGTCCAGAATTGCCACTCTTGTAGGCTTCGGGGCCAGGAGTGTGAGGATGGATGTCTGAGAACACAAGCTACACTTGGGTTTCAGGGCAAGGGCACAGCATGTACCTCCTGAAGATCTGAAGCAATATCTCATGCATCTGAAGTCACAGCGAGGATCAGACGTTGGCTCAGCTTGGATTTTCTGTTCATGACGGCCCCTTCATGAAGGGAGCGGATTCTCGAGAGCGTGGAGGTTTTCCCACGTTGGGAGTGGTGGGATGCCCCCTCCTAGGATTCCTTCTGCGGGACAATTGAGACCTGTTGGACGTTGCCAGGACATCCCATATGGATGAGTCCAGACCAACGTTCGAGGATGGATGCCTGGAAAGCCCGCCTCGCATTCCAATTGTCTCCTAGTGACAAGACAGTTTAGATTTGATGGCTCTGCGGGAGCAACCGGGGTGGCTGAGTTGAAATGGACTTTCCTGAGGATGGGTCTAATGTGTGTTTGTGTCCATGAGGGCCTTGGAATGTTGCGGTGGCACCGGGACCCTGAAGTATTCTCCTCAGCTTTTGACATAGCTCCCATGCACAAGTTTCCTTGTGGAGACGTGTTTGGTTCTGATGGGTGCCTCAGGAAAACCCCAATGCTGGTATTGGAATCCAGGGTTTTTGAGGAGACATGCCTGTAAACCAAAGCAATGGATTCGATTTTGGCTTAGGGTCCTGTCTGGTTCAATCTTCTTCTCTGGGGACATCCATCTAGGGTATGAGTGGAGGTAGATGCTCAGCTGGTGTCAGACTGCCCTTTTTTGTCCCGGGCGACCTATACTATTGGGATGGCCTCAGGGACTTTTGAGGGTTCTCCTAATTTGTACGAATTTGGACAATGGAATGGGCAGAATTCCCATGGATTAGGTAGGCACAGTCCTAATGTGTGGCTCCAGGGTCCCCAGCCTGGAGGGTATGTGGCCCAGGACTTTGAGGACAGAAGTCTGAAAACACAAACTCAGCTTATGTTTGGGGACGTAGGTATGGCAGGCCCGATCTACAAACCATGAGAAGACATCTTCAGGATATGAAGAAAGTGCGGGGGTCTGAGGCACTTGCTCAGACTTTTGTCTCTGGATTTTGTATCAGCGATGGCCGTGGAATGTTGGGGAGGCCTCATGGGCCATGGACGATTCTTGCTCTCCGTGGATTTGGCCCGATCCCAATTGTTTTTCGTCAATCTGTGGGATTCGAGGACTCCTATCAGGTTTGTTACCTCAGGTGTCCCACCAAAAGAGGAATTCCAAAGCAGAGCCCTGGGGAAGAGTGAAGGGACAACACGAACTATGGTTAAAAATTGGGGCCTAGGGGCATGGCAAGCCCAATATGCTGTCTCTCCATCCAGCCACTCAGAGGCCTTACCTGAGGACTGGGCTCAGTCTGAGGGTCACAATGTGTGTTTGTGACGAATGTGGCCCGCAAGCATGGGTGGGGCCTCATGGGCCACACTGGTTTCAACGACACTGAACCTTGGACAACATGTTAACCACAAGGTTTCTTGCCATGGGGAAAGAGTTCTGATTTCTGCATCATTTTCAAACCCGGGCTTTGATTGGAGATAAGGTCTAGGTTCTGAAGCCTGAGAACCGAGGTTGAGAAGAGATGACGACGTAAGGCCATGGCGGGTTCGATGTGCTCAGTGTGCGGCCAGCTGTCTGGGTGGGGCCCGGAGGTCCAGGATCAGGCTGTGTCAGAAAGGGCATTAGTGCCCAGGTCAGCCTATATATTTGGGGTACAGCCGAATGGCGTGCAGGTTGATCCTCATTGGGGGTTTCTGGGTAGCCGCAGAGGGCAATGTTTTTCTTCTGCAGGTCAGGCAGAGTGCTGCAATGTAGTTCTGGATTGCTAAACTGGAGGGCTTGTGGGCCAGTAGTCTGAGGACGGAAGTCTGAGAACCCAAGCTAGGCCTAGGTTTATGGTTGAGGATATGGCAGGCACAATCTACAGACCTGAATCGAGATCTCGTGCATCTGAAGTCACAGCGAGGATCAGAGTTCACTCAGGTTGGACATTCTGTCCCTGATGGCCCCTTCTTGAAGGGGGGGGGGTGGATCACGAGGCCAAGGGGTTTTTCCCACGATGGGAGTTGTGAGAAGCTCCCAACTGCTAGATTCTTCTACAGGACAATTTAGACCTGTTGGTTGGCTCCAGGGCAACGATTCCGAGCAGGGTTCTAAGGATGGATGGCTGGGTAGCCAAACTCGCATTCCAATTGTCTCCAAGCAAGAAAACAGGTTAGATCTGCTGGTTCTGGGGGAGCAACCGAGGAGGCTGAGTTGAAATGGACTCTCCCGTGTATGTGTCCTAATATGATTTTGTGTCTGGAGACCTTGGAATGAAGCGGTGGCACTGGGGCCCTGAAGGGTTCTCCTAAAGAGAGGCTTTCACATAGCTCCATCGTGCAAGTTTCCCATGTGTAGATGAGATTTGTTCTGATGGGTGAGTGTAGAAACAGCCATATGCTGTTATTGAAAGACACGCCTCTGAGGAGAGATGCCTGGAAACCAAAGCAATAGATGCGATAGATGCCTAAGGGCCTGTTCGTTACTACTTTTTACCTCTGGGCACATCAGTCTAAGGGTTTGAGTGCAAGTAGGTGCTCAGATGGGCCCAGATTGCCCCATTTGTCCTGGGAAGCCGCAATATTGGGATGGCCTCAGGGACTTTGGAGGTTTATCCTCTTAGTTGGGTTGTGGCCATTGGAATGGGCACATACAATTCCCTTGGAGAGGGCAATCACAGTCGTCAGGTTTGGCTCCAGGGGCATGAGCCTGTAGGGTGTGTAGGCCAGGGCTGTTTGGACAGTTGTCTTAAAAAAAAACTCGGCTTATGTTTCGGGTCATAGGTATGGCAGGACTGATCTACAAACCATGAGGAGAACACTTCGGGATATGAAAAAAGGGCGAGTGTAGGGGAGGAGTCAAGATGGTGGAGAAGTAGCAAGCTGAGACTGCTTCAGCTAGCCGGAGATCAGCTAGATACCTTGTCTAAAGATTGCAAACACCTGAAAATCCATCGGCAGTTCGAAGAGAAGAAAAACAGAAATTCTGGAAACAGAAAAACAACCACTTTCTGAAAGGTAGGACTGGTGGAGAAGTGAATCCAAAGCGACGGGAAGATAGACCCCGGGGGGAGGGGCCGGCTCCCGGCAAGTGGCGGAGCAACCGTGCACAAAATCAGGACTTTTAAAAGTCTGTTCCACTGAGGGACATCGCTCCAGAGGCTAAACCGGGGCAAAGCCCACGCGGGGTCAGCGTGGCCTCAGGTCCCGCAGGGTCATAGAAGGATCGGGGGTGTCTGAGTGTCGCAGAGCTTGCGGGTATTGGAACGGGAAAGCCGGCTACAGAGACAGAGCCGACAGTAAGCTCACAGCTCCGTGTTACCTTGAACCGGTCGTAGGCTCGGTGAGCTCGGAGCGCGGCCGGAGGTCAGGCAGACGGGAGTAACTGGGCGCGGTTCTCTGAGCGCGCACTGAGGAGTGCGGCCCTGGGCTCTCGGCTCCTCCGGGCCGGAGACCAGGAGGCCGCCATTTGTATTCCCGTCCTCTGGAACTCTACGGAAAGCGCTCAGGGAACAAAAGCTCCTGAAAGCAAACCCGAGCGGATTACTCACCCCGGCCCTGGGTAAGGGCGGTGTAATTCTGCCTGGGGCAAAGACACTTGAGAATCACTACAACAGGCCCCTCCCCCAGAAGATCAACAAGAAATCCAGCCAAGACCAAGTTCACCTACCAAGGAGTGCGGTTTCAATACCAAGGAGAGCAGCAGAATTCCAGAGGAGGAGAAAGCCAAGCACGGAACTCATGGCTTTTTTCCTGTGATTTTTTTTAGTCTTGCAGTTAATTTATTTTTTTTTCTTTTTCATTTTTTTTTTTTTTTTCTCGCCTTGGGTAAAATTTTTTTTTTTAACTGTTACCTTTTCTTTTTTTTAACGATTTTATACTAGTTTATCTAATATATATATTTTTTTTTTTTTTTACATTTTTCTTAGGTGTATTCTTTTTAAAAAAAAATTCTTTTTTTTTTTTTTTTTTTTTTTTTTTTTTTTTTTTTTTTTTTTTTTTTTTTCTTTCTTCCTTTTTGAACCTCTTTTTATCCCCTTTCTCCCCACTCACGATTTTGGATCTCTTCTAATTTGGTTAAAGCATATTTTCCTGGGGTTGTTGCCACCCTTTTAGTATTTTACTTGCCCCTTCATTTAGTCTTATCTGGACAAAATGACAAGACGTAAAAATTCAACACAAAAAAAAAGAACAAGAGGCAGTACCGAAGGCTAGGGACCTAATCAATACAGACATCGGTAATATGTCAGATCTAGAGTTCAGAATGACAATTCTCAAGGTTCTAGCCGGGCTCGAAAAAGGCATGGAAGATATTAGAGAAACCCTCTCGAGAGATATAAAAGCCCTTTCTGGAGAAATAAAAGAACTAAAATCTCTAACCAAGGTGAAATCAAAAAAGCTATTAATGAGGTGCAATCAAAAATGGAGGCTCTAACTGCTAGGATAAATGAGGCAGAAGAAAGAATTAGTGATATAGAAGACGAAATGACAGAGAATAAAGAAGCTGAGCAAAAGAGGGACAAACAGCTACTGGACCACGAGGGGAGAATTCGAGAGATAAGTGACACCATAAGACGAAACAACATTAGAATAATTGGGATTCCAGAAGAAGAAGAAAGTGAGAGGGGAGCAGAAGGTATCCTGGAGAGAATTATTGGGGAGAATTTCCCCAATATGGCAAAGGGAACGAGCATCAAAATTCAGGAGGTTCAGAGAATGCCCCTCAAAATCAATAAGAATAGGCCCACACCCCGTCACCTAATAGTAAAATTTACAAGTCTCAATGACAAAGAGAAAATCCTGAAAGCAGCCCGGGAAAAAAGAAGTCTGTAACATACAATGGTAAAAATATTTGATTGGCAGCTGACTTATCCACAGAGACCTGGCAGGCCAGAAAGAGCTGGCATGATATTTTCAGAGCACTAAACGAGAAAAACATGCAGCCAAGAATACTATATCCAGCTAGGCTATCATTGAAAATAGAAGGAGAGATTAAAAGCTTCCAGGACAAACAACAACTGAAAGAATTTGCAAATACCAAACCAGCTCTACAGGAAATATTGAAAGGGGTCCTCTAAGCAAAGAGAGAGCCTACAAGTGGTAGATCAGAAAGGAACAGAGACCATATACAGTAACAGTCACCTTACAGGCAATACAATGGCACTAAATTCATATCTCTCAATAGTTACCCTGAATGTGAATGGGCTAAATGCCCCTGTCAAAAGACACAGGGTATCAGAATGGATAAAAAAAACAAAACCCATCTATATGTTGCATCCAAGAAACACATTTTAAGCCTGAAGACACCTCCAGATTTAAAGTGAGGGGGTGGAAAATAATTTACCATGCTAATGGACATCAGAAGAAAGCAGGAGTGGCAATCCTTATATCAGATCAATTAGATTTTAAGCCAAAGACTATAATAAGAGATGAGGAAGGACACTATATCATACTCAAAGGGTCTGTCCAACAAGAAGAATTAACAATTTTAAATATCTATGCCCGCAATGTGGGAGCAGCCAACTATATAAACCAATTAATAACAAAATCAAAGAAACACATCAACAATAATACAATAATAGTAGGGGACTTTAACACTCCCCTCACTGAAATGGACAGGTCATCCAAGCAAAAGATCAGCAAGGAAATAAAGGCCTTAAACGACACACTGGACCAGATGGACATCACTGATATATTCAGAATATTTCACCCCAAAGCAACAGAATACACATTCTTCTCTAGTGCACATGGAACATTCTCCAGAATAGATCACATCCTCGGTCCTAAATCAGGACTCAACCGGTATCAAAAGATTGGGATCATTCCCTGCATATTTTCAGACCACAATGCTCTAAAGCTAGAACTCAACCACAAAAGGAAGTTTGGAAAGAACCCAAATACATGGAGACTAAACAGTATCCTTCTAAAGAATGAATGGGTCAACCGGGAAATTAAAGAAGAATTGAAAAAAATCATGGAAACAAATGATAATGAAAATACAACGGTTCAAAATCTGTGGGACACAACAAAGGCAGTCCTGAGAGGAAAATATATAGCGCTACAAGCCTTTCTCAAGAAACAAGAAAGGTCTCAGGTACACAACCTAACCCTACACCTAAAGGAGCTGGAGAAAGAACAAGAAAGAAACCCTAAGCCCAGCAGGAGAAGAGAAATCATAAAGATCAGAGCAGAAATCAATGAAATAGAAACCAAAAAAAAAACAATAGAACAAATCAACGAAACTAGGAGCTGGTTCTTTGAAAGAATTAATAAAATTGATAAACCCCTGGCCCGACTTATCAAAAAGAAAAGAGAAAGGACCCAAATAAATAAAATCATGAATGAAAGAGGAGAGATCACAACTAACACCAAAGAAATACAAACTATTATAAGAACATACTATGAGCAACTCTACGGCAATAAATTTGACAATCTGGAAGAAATGGATGCATTCCTAGAAACATATAAACTACCACAACTGAGCCAGGAAGAAATAGAAAGCCTGAACAGACCCATAACCAGTAAGGAGATTGAAACAGTCATTAAAAATCTCCAACAAAAACAAAAGCCCAGGGCCAGACGGCTTCCCTGGGGAATTCTACCAAACATTTAAAGAAGAATAATTCCTATTCTCCTGAAACTGTTCCAAAAAATAGAAATGGAAGGAAAACTACCAAACTCATTTTATGAGGCCAGCATCACCTTGATCCCAAAACCAGACAAGGATCCCACCAAAAAAGAGAGTTATAGACCGATATCCTTGATGAACACAGATGCGAAAATACTCAACAAAATACTAGCCAATAGGATTCAACAGTACATTAAAAGGATTATTCACCACGACCAAGTGGGATTTATTCCAGGGCTGCAAGGTTGGTTCAACATCCACAAATCAGTCAATGTGATACAACACATCAATAAAAGAAAGAACAAGAACCATATGATACTCTCAATAGATGCTGAAAAAGCATTTGACAAAGTACAACATCCCTTCCTGATCAAAACTCTTCAAAGTGTAGGGATAGAGGGCACATACCTCAATATCATCAAAGCCATCGATGAAAAAAAACCCACCGCAAATATCATTCTCAATGGAGAGAAAAACTGAAAGCTTTTCCGCTAAGGTCAGGAACACGGCAGGGATGTCCATTATCACCACTGCTATTCAACATCGTACTAGAGGTCCTAGCCTCAGCAATCAGACAACAAAAGGAAATTAAAGGCATCCAAATCGGCAAAGAAGAAGTCAAATTATCACTCTTCGCAGATGATATGATACTATATGTGGAAAACCCAAAAGACTCCACTCCAAAACTGCTAGAACTTATACAGGAATTTAGTAAAGTGTCAGGATATAAAATCAATGCACAGCAATCAGTTGCATTTCTCTACACCAACAGCAAGACAGAAGAAAGAGATATTAAGGAGTCAATCCCATTTACAATTGCATCCAAAACCATAAGATACCTAGGAATAAACCTAACCAAAGAGACACAGAATCTATACTCAGAAAACTATAAAGTACTCATGAAAGAAATTGAGGAAGACACAAAGAAATGGAAAAATGTTCCATGCTCCTGGATTGGAAGAATAAATATTGTGAAAATGTCTATGCTACCTAAAGCAATCTACACATTTAATGCAATTCCTATCAAAGTACCATCCATCTTTTTCAAAGAAATGGAACAAATAATTCTAAAATTTATATGGAACCAGAAAAGACCTCGAATAGCCAAAGGGATATTGAAAAAGAAAGCCAACGTTGGTGGCATCACAATTCCGGACTTCAGGCTCTATTACAAAGCTGTCATCATCAAGACAGCATGGTACTGGCACAAAAACAGACACATAGATCAATGGAACAGAATAGAGAGCCCAGAAATAGACCCTCAAATCTATGGTCAACTAATCTTCGACAAAGCAGGAAAGAATGTCCAATGGAAAAAAAAGACAGCCTTTTCAATAAATGGTGCTGGGAAAATTGGACAAGCCACATGCAGAAAAATGAAATTGGACCATTCCCTTACACCACACACAAAAATCGACTCAAAATGGATGAAGGACCTCAATGTACGAAAGGAATCCATCAAAATCCTTGAGCAGAACACGGGCAGCAACCTCTTCGACCTCTGCCGCAGCAACATCTTCCTAGGAACAACGCAAAAGGCAAGGGAATCAAGGGAAAAAATGAACTACTGGGATTTCATCAAGATCAAAAGCTTTTGCACAGCAAAGGAAAGAGTTAACAAAATCAAAAGACAACTGACAGAATGGGAGAAGATATTTGCAAACGACATATCAGATAAAGGACTAGTGTCCAGAATCTATAAATAACTTAGCAAACTCAACACCCAAAGAACAAATAATCCAATCAAGAAATGGGCAGAGGACATGAACAGACATTTCTGCAAAGAAGACATCCAGATGGCGAACAGACACATGAAAAAGTGCTCCATATCACTCGGCATCAGGGAAATACAAATCAAAACCACAATGCGATATCACCTCACACCAGTCAGAATGGCTAAAATCAACAAGTCAGGAAATGACAGATGCTGGCGAGGATGCGGAGAAAGGGGAACCCTCCTACACTGTTGGTGGGAATGCAAGCTGGTGCAGCCACTCTGGAAAACAGCATGGAGGTTCCTCAAAATGTTGAAAATAGAACTGCCCTATGACCCAGCAATTGCACTATTGGGTATTTACCCTAAAGATACAAATGTAGTGATCCAAAGGGACACATGCACCCGAATAATAATAGCAGCAATGTCCACAATAGCCAAACTATGGAAAGAACCTAGATGTCCATCAACAGATGAATGGATCAAGAAGATGTGGTATATATACACAATGGACTACTATGCAGCCATCAAAAGAAATGAAATCTTGCCATTTGCAACAACATGGATGGAACTAGAGCGTATCATGCTTAGCGAAATAAGTCAAGCAGAGAAAGACAACTATCATATGATCTCCCTGATATGAGGAAGTGGTGATGCAACATGGAGGCTTAAGTGGGTAGAAGAAGAATAAATGAAACAAGATGGGATTGGGAGGGAGACAAACCATAAGTGACTCTTAATCTCACAAAACAAACTGAGGGTTGCCGGGGGGAGGGGGGTTTGGGAGAAGGGGGTGGGATTATGGACATTGGGGAGGGTATGTGCTTTGGTGAGTGCTGTGAAGTGTGTAAACCTGGTGATTCACAGACCTGTACCCCTGGGGATAAAAATATATGTTTATCAAAAATAAAAAATTAAAAAAAAAAAGATACAAATGTAGTGATCCAAAGGGGCACATGCACCCGAATGTTTATAGCAGCAATGTCCACAATAGCCAAACTATGGAAAGAACCTAGATGTCCATCACCAGATGAATGGATCAAGAAGATGTGGTATATATACACAATGGAATACTATGCAGCCATCGAAAGAAATGAAATCATGCCATTTGCAACAACGTGGATGGAACTAGAGCGTATCATGCTTAGCGAAATAAGACAAGCAGAGAAAGACAACTATCATATGATCTCCCTGATATGAGGAAGTGGTGATACAACATGGAGGCTTAAGTGGGTAGAAGAAGAATAAATGAAACAAGATGGGATTGGGAGGGAGACAAACCATAAGTGACTCTTAATCTCACAAAACAAACTGAGGGTTGCTGGGGGAGGGGGTTTGGGAGAAGGGGGTGGGATTATGGACATTGGGGAGGGTATGTGATTTGGTGAGTGCTGTGAAGTGTGTAAACCTGGTGATTCACAGACCTGTACCCTGGGGGATAAAAATATATGTTTATCAAAAATAAAAAAATAAAAAAAAAAAAAGAATGCTGCATTGTAGTTCTGGATTGCCAAACTGGAGGGCTTGTGGGCCAGTAGTCTGAGGACGGAAGTCTGAGAACCCAAGCTACGCTGAGTTTTCTGGGTGATGATATGGCAGGCACAATCTACAGACCTGAATCGAGATCTCGTGCATATGAAGTCAGGGCGAGGAACATTCGATCGCTCAGGTTGGACATTCGGTCCCTGATGGCCCCTTCTTGAAGGGGGGGTGGATCTCGAGGCCTTGGGGGTTTTCCCACGATGGGAGTTGTGAGAAGCTCCCAACTGCAAAGATTCTTCAGCAGGACAATTGAGACCTGTTGGTTGGCTCCAGGACAATGATTCCGAGCAGGGTTCTAAGGATGGATGGCTGGGTAGTCCACCTCGCATTCCAATTGTCTCCAAACAACAAGACATGTTAGATCTGCTGGATCTGGGGGAGCAAACATGGAGGCTGAGTTGAAATGGACTATACCGTGGATGTTCCTAATATGATTTTGTGTCTATGGAGACATTGGAATGAAGCGGTGGCACTGGGGCCCTGAAGGTTTCTCCTAAAGAGAGGCTTTCACACAGCTCCATCGTACAAGTTTCCCATGTGTAGATGAGATTTGTTCTGATGGGTGAGTCAAGAAACAGCCATATGCTGTTATTGAAAGCCAGGCCTCTGAGGAGAGATGCCTGGAAACCAAAGCAATGGATCTGATAGGTGCCTAGGGGCCTGTACGTACCCTTTTTACCTCTGGGGTCATCATTCTCTACGGGTCTGAGTGCCCGTAGTTGCTCAGATGTGGCCAGATTGCCCCTGTTTGTCCAGGGAAGCCACAAATATTGGGATGGCCTCAGGGACTTTGGAGGTTTATCCCCTAGTACGGTTGTGGCCATTGGAATGGACACATACAATTCCCTTTGAGAGGGCAAGCACAGTCGTCAGGTTTGGCTCCAGGGGCCTGAGCCTGTAGGGTGTGTAGGCCAGGGCTGTTTGGACAGTTGTCTGAAAACACAAACTCGTCTTATGTTTTGGGTCATAGGTATGGCAGCACTGATCTACAGACCATGAGGAGAACTCTTCGGGATATGAAAAAAGGGCGAATGTGAGTCTCTTGCTCAAGTTTTTGTCTCTGGATATCGTGTCACTCATGGTCGTGAAATATTCGGGTGACTTCAAGGGAAATGGACGAATCTTACTCTCTGTGGGTTTGGCCCCGTCCAAAGAGTTTGGGGTCATTCTGTGGGATAGAAGAAGTCCGTTGGTCTGTTGTTGTTGATTTGTTTGTTTTGTTTTTCAACCTCAGGTGTCCCAACAAATTAGGGATTCCAGAGTAGAGCCCTGGGGAGGGGCGACTGGACAACCAGAAATCTGGTTAAAAATTGGGGCCTAGGGACATGTCAAGCCCATTATGACAATTAATGGTCCAGTCACTGAGAGGACGTACTAGAGGACAGGACTCACGCTGAGGGTCACAATGCGTGCTTATGCCCTCGTTGCGCTCAAGAATGGGCGGGGCCTTAGGGTGAATGCTGGTTTTTCCTACACTGAACATTGGACAACATGCCAACCACAAGGTTTCTTGCCATGGGTAAGGAAGAGTTCTGAGTTCTGCATCACAGTCACCCCTGCGCAGTGATTGGAGATAAGGTCTAGGTTCTGAAGCCTGAAAACGGAGTTAGGGAAGAGATGATGACCTAAGACCATCGCGGGTCTGATGAGCTCAATGTGCGGTCAGTTGTCTGGGTGTTGGTCACGAGGTCCGGGCTCAGGTTGTCAGACAGTGCATTAGTGCCCAGGTTAGACTATATATTTTGGGTGCATTCGAGTGCCGTGTAAGTTCTTATCTGAAGAACTCTTCAGGATATGAAGAATGAGCGAGTCTGAGACATGTGCTCAGGCTTTTGTCTCTGGATTTTGTATCAGCGATGGCCGTGAAATGTTGGGGAGGCCTCATGGGCCATGGACGAATCTTGCTCTCGGTGGACTTGGCCCGATCCCAAATGTTTTCCGTCAACCTGTGAGATTGGAGGACTCCTTTCAGGTTTGTTACCTCAGGTGTCCCACCAAAAGAGGAATTCCAAGGCAGAGCCCTGGGGAAGAGTGAAGGGACAACCCGAACTATGGTTAAAAATTGGGGCCTAGGGGCATGAGAAGCCCAATATGCTGTCTCTCCATCCAGCCACTGAGAGGCCTTACCTGAGGACTGGGCTCAGGCTGATTGTCACAATGTGAGTTTGTGACCAATGTGGCCCGCAAGCATGGGCGGGGCCTCATGGGCCACACTGGTTTCAAAGACACTGAACCTGGGTCAACATGCCAACCACAAGGTTTCTTGCCATGGGGAAAGAGTTCTGATTTCTGCATCATTTTCAAATCAGGGCCGTGATTAGAGATAAGTTCTAGGTTCAGAAGCCTGAAAACCGAGGTTGAGAAAAGATGACGACCTAAGGCCATGGCGGGTCCGATGTGCTCAGTGTGTGGCCAGCAGTCTGGGTGGGGCCAGGAGGTCCAGGTTCAGGCTGTGTAAGAAAGTGCATTAGTGCCCAGGTCAGCCTATATATTTTTGGGGTACAGCCGAATGGCGTGCAGGTTGATACTCATTTTGGCGTTCTTGGTAGCCCCAGAGGTCATTGTTTTTCTTCTGGAGGGCAGGCTGAGTGCTGCATTGTAGTTCTGGATTGCCAAACTGGAGGGCTTGTGGGCCAGTAGTCTGAGGACGGAAGTCTGAGAACCCAAGCTAGGCCTAGGTTTCTGGGTGAGGATATGGCAGGCACAATCTACAGACCTGAATCGAGATATCGTGCATCTAATGTCAGGCCGAGGATCAGACGATCGCTCTCGTGGGGCATTCTGTCCCTGATGGCCCCTTCTTGAAGGGGGGGTCGATCTCGAGGCCTTGGGGGTTTTCCCACGATGGGAGTTGTGAGAAGCTCCCAACTGCAAAGATTCTTCTGCAGGACAATTGAGACCTTTTGGTTGGCTCCAGGACAACGATTCCGAGCAGGGTTCTAAGGATGATGGCTGGGTAGCCCACCTCGCAGTCCAATTGTTTCCAAGCAACAAGACAGTTAGATCTGCTGGATCTGGGGGAGCAACCGAGGAGCCTGAGTTGAAATGGACTCTCCTGTGGATGTGTCCTAATATGATTTTGTGTCTATGGAGACCTTGGAATGAAGCGGTGGCACTGGGGCCCTGAAGGGTTCTCCGAAAGAGCGGCTTTCACACAGCTCCATCGTGCAAGTTTCCCATGTGTAGATGAGATTTGTTCTTATGGGTGAGTCAAGAAACAGCCATATGCTTTTATTGAAATCCAGGCCTCTGAGGAGAGATGCCTGGGAACCAAAGCAATGGATCCGTTAGGTGCCTAGTCCTGTACGTTCCTTTTTACCTCTGGGGACGTCAGTCTACTGGTCTGAGAGCCGATAGGTGCTCAGATGGGCCCAGATTGCCCCTGTTTGTCCTGGGAAGCCACAAATATTGGGGTGGCCGCAGGGACTTTGGAGGTTTATCCTATTAGTAGGGTTGTGGCCATTGGAAAGGGCACATACAATTCCCTTGGAGAGGGCAAGCACAGTCGTCAGGTTTGGCTCCAGGGGCATGAGCCTGTAGGGTGTGTAGGCCAGGTCTGTTTGGACAGTTGTCTGAAAATAATACTCGGCTTATGTTTCGGGTCATAGGTGTGGCACACTGATCAACAGACCATGAGGAGAACTCTTCGGGATAAGAAAAAAGGGCGAGTGTGAGGCGTTGCTCAAGTTTTTGTCTCTGGATATCGTATCACTCATGGTCGTGAAATTTCCGGGTGACTTCATGGGAAATGGTGAGTCTTACTCTCTCGGAGTTTGACCCCTCCAAGAGTTTGGGGTCATTCTGTGGGATGGAAGAAGTCCATTGTTCGGTTGCTGTTGATTTCTTTTGTTTTGTTTTTCAACCTCAGGTGTCCCAGCAAATGAGGGATTCCAGAGTAGAGCCCTGGGGAGGGGCGACTAGACAACCAGAATTCTGGTTAAAATTGGGGCCTAGGGACATGTCCAGCCCCTTATGACATCTAACGGTCCAGCCACTGAGAGGACGTACTAGAGGACAGGACTCACGCTGAGGGTCCCAATGCCTGTTTATGCCCTCGTCGCACTCAAGATTGGGCGGGGCCTTAGTGTGAATGCTGGTTTCTCCTACACTGAACGTTGGACAACATGCCAAACACAAAGTTTCTTGCCATGGGTAAGGAAGAGTTCTGATTTCTGCATCACAGTGACTCTTGGGCAGTGATTAGAGATAAGGTCTGGGTTCTGAAGCCTGAAAACTGAGGTAGGGACGAGATGATGACAAAATGCCATGACGGGTCTGATGTGCTCAGTGTGCGGTCAGCTGTCTGGGTGTTGGTCACGAGGTCCGGGCTCAGGTTGTCAGAGAGTGCATCAGTGCCCAGGTTAGACTATATATTTTGGGTGCCTTCGAGTTCCGTGTAGGTTCTTATCTGAAGAACTCTTCAGGATATGAAGAATGAGCGAGTCTGAGGCGCGTGCTCAGGCTTTTGTCTCTGGATTTTGTATCAGCGATGGCCGTGGAATGTTGGGGAGGCCGCATGGGCCATGGACGAATCTTGCTCTCTGTGGATTTGGCCCGATCCCATTTGTTTTTCATCAATCTGTGGGATGGGAGGACTCCTTTCAGGTTTGTTATCTCAGGTGTCCCACCAAAAGAGGAATTCCAAAGCAGAGCCCTGGGGAAGAGTGTAGGGACAACACGAACTATGGTTAAAAATTGGGGCCTAGGGGCATGGCAAGCCCAATATGCTGTCTCTCCATTCAGCCAATCAGAGGCCTTACCTGAGGACTGCGCTCAGGCTGAGGGTCACAATGTGTGTTTGTGACGAATGTGGCCCGCAAGCATGGGCGGAGCCTCATGGGCCACACTGGTTTCAACGACAATGAACCTTGGACAACATGCCAACCACAAGGTTTCTTGCCATGGGGAAAGAGTTCTGATTTCTGCATCATTTTCAAACCCGGGCTTTGATTGGAGATAAGGTCTAGGTTCTGAAGCCTGAAAAGCGAGGTTGAGAAGAGATGACGACCTAAGGCCATGGCGGGTCCGATGTGCTCAGTGTGCGGCCAGCTCTCTGGGTGGGGACTGGAGGTCCAGGATCAGGCTGTGTCAGAAAGGGCATTAGTGCCCAGGACAGCCTATATATTTGGGGTACAGCCGAATGGCGTGCAGGTTGATACTCATTTTGGCGTTCTGGGTAGCCCCAGAGGGCAATGTTTTTTTCTTCTGGAGGGCAGGCTGAGTGCTGCACTGTAGTTCTGGATTGCCAAACTGGAGGGCTTGTGGGCCAGTAGTCTGAGGACGGAAGACTGAGAACCCAAGCCAGGCCTAGGTTTCTGGGTGAGGATATGGCAAGCACAATCTACAGACCTGAATCGAGATATCATGCGTCTAATGTCAGGCCGAGGATCAGACGATCGCTCTCGTGTGGCATTATGTCGCTGATGGCCCCTTCTTGAAGGGGGGGTGGATCACGAGGCCAAAGGGGGGGTTTTCCCACGATGGGAGTTGTGAGAAGCTCCCAACTGCAAGATTCTTCTACAGGACAATTGACCTCTTGGTTGGCTCCAGGACAATGATTCCGAGCAGGGTTCTAAGGATGAATGGCTGGGTAGCCAACCTGGCATTCCAATTGTCTGCAAGCAACAAGACAGGTTAGATCTGCTGGATCTGGGGGAGCAACCGAGGAGGCTCAGTTGAAATGGACTCTCCCGTGGATGTGTCCTAATATGATTTTGTGTCTATGGAGACCTTGGAATGAAGCGGTGGCACTGGGGCCCTGAAGGGTTCTCCTAAAGAGAGGCTTTCACAGAGCTCCATCGTGCAAGTTTCCCATGTGTAGATGAGATTTTTCTGATGGGTGAGTCAAGAAACAGCCATATGCTGTTATTGAAAGCCAGGCCTCTGAGGAGAGATGCCTCGAAACCAAAGCAATGGATGGGATAGGTGCCTAGGGGCCTGTTCGTTCCTTTTTACCTCTCTGCACATCAGTCTAAGGGTCTGAGGGCAAGTAGGTGCTCAGATGGGCCCAGAATGCCCCATTTGTCCTGGGAAGCCGCAATATTGGGATGGCCTCAGGGACTTTGGAGGTTTATCCTCTTCGTAGGGTTGTGGCCATTGGAATGGGCACATACAATTCCCTTGGAGAGGGCAATCACAGTCGTAAGATTTGGCTCCAGGGGCATGAGCCTGTAGGGTGTGTAGGCCAGGGCTGTTTGGAAAGTTGTCTGAAAACACAAACTTGGCTTAAGTTTCGGGTCATAGGTACGGCAGGACTGCTGTACAGACCATGAGGAGAACACTTCGGGATATGAAAAAAAGGGCGAGTGTGAGGCTCTTGCTCAAGTCTTTGTCTGTGAATATCGTGTCACACATGGTCGTGAAATTTCCGGGTAACTTCATGTTAAATGGACGAGTCTTACTCTCTGGGGGGATGGCCCCATCCAAAGAGTTTGGGGTCATTCTGTGGGATGGAAAAAGTCCGTGTTCTGTTGTTGTTGATTTGTTTTGTTCTGTTTTTCAACCTCAGGTGTCCCACCAAATGAGGGATTCCAGAGTAGGGCCCTTGGGAGGGGCGAATGGACAACCAGAAATCTGGTTAAATATTGGGGCATAGGGACATGTCAAGCCCATTATGACATCTAATGATCCAGCCACTGAGAGGACGTACTAGAGGACAGGACTCATGCTGAGGGTCACAATGCGTGTTTATGCCCTCGTTGCACTCTACCATGGGCGGGGCCTCAGGGTGAATGCTGGTTTCTCCTACACTGAACGTTGGACAACATACCAACCACAAGGTTTCTTGCCATGGGTAAGGAAGAGTTCTGATTTCTGCATCACAGTCACCCCTGGGCAGTGATTGGAGATAAGGTCTAGGTTCTGAAGCCTGAAAACTGAGGTAGGGAAGAGATGATGACCTAAGGCTATGGCGGGTCTGATGAGCTCAGTGTGCGGTCAGCTGTCTGGGTGTTGGTCACGATGTCCGGGCTCAGGTTGTCAGATAGTGCATTAGTGCCCAGTTAGACTATATATTTTGGGTGCATTCGAGTGCCGTGTAAGTTCTTATCTGAAGAACTCTTCAGGATATGAAGAATGCGCGAGTCTGAAGCACGGGCTCAGGCTTTTGTCTCTGGATTTTGTATCAGAGATGGCCGTGGAATGTTGGGGAGGCCTCATGGGCCATGGACTAATCTTGCTCTCTGTGGACTTGGCCTGATCACAATTGTTTTACGTCAATCTGTGGGATGGGAGGACTCCTTTCAGGTTTGTTACCTCAGGTGTCCCACCAAAAGAGGAATTCCAAAGCAGAGCCCTGTGGAAGAGTGAAGGGACAACCTGAACTATGTTTAAAACTTGCGGCTAGGGTCATGGCAAGCCCAACATGCTGTCTCTCCAATCAGACACTGAGAGGCCTTACATGAGGACTGGGCTCAGTCTGAGGGTCACAATGTGTGTTTGTGACCAATGTGGCCCGCAAGCATGGGCGGGGCCTCATGGGCCACACTGCTTTCAACTACACTGAACTTTGGACAACATGCCAACCACAAGATTTCTTGTCATGGGGACAGAGTTCTGATTCCTGCATCATTTTCAAACCCGGGCCGTGATTGGAGATAAGGTCTAGGTTCTGACGCCTGAAACCGAGGTTTGTAAGAGGTGACGAACTAAGGCCATGACGGGTCCGATGTGCTCAGTGTGCAGCCAGCTGTCTGGGTGGGGCCTTGAGTTCCAGTCTCAGGCTGTGTCAGAATGGGCATTAGTGCCCAGGTCAGCCAATATATTTGGGGTACAGGCAAAAGGCATGCAGGTTGATCCTCATTTGTGGTTTCTGGGTAGCAACAGAGTGCTATGTTTTTCTTCTGGAGGTCACGCAGAATGCTGCATTGTACTTCTGGAGGGCAGGCAGAGTGCTGCATTGTAGTCTGGATTGCCAAACTGGAGGGCTTGTGGGCCAGTAGTCTGAGGACCAAAGTCTGAGAACCCATGCTAGGCCTAGGTTTCTGGGTGAGGATATGGCAGGCACAATCTACAGACCTGATTCGAGATCTCGTGCATCTAAAATCAGGCCGAGGATCAGATGATCGCTCTCATGGGGCATTCGGACCCTGATGGCCCCTTCTTGAAGGGGGCGGTGGATCACGAGGCCTTGGGGGTTTTCCCACGATGGGAGATGTGAGAAGCTTCCAACTGCAAAGTTTCTTCTGCAGGAAAATTAGGACCTGTTGCTTGGCTCCAGGAAACGATTCCGAGCAGGGTTCTAAGGATGGATGGCTTCGTAGTCCACCTCGCATTCCAATTGTCTCCAGGCAACAAGACAGGTTAGATCTGCTGGATCTCGTGGAACAACTGAAGAGGCTGAGTTGAAATGGACTCTCCCGTGGATGTGTCCTAATATGATTTTGTGTCTATGGAGACCTTGGAATGAAGCGGTGGCACAGGGGCTCTGAATTGTTCTCCTAAAGAGAGGCTTTCACACAGCTCGATCGTGCAAGTTTCCCATGTGTAGATGAGATTTGTTCTGATGGATGAGACAATAAACAGCCATATGCTGTTATTGAAATCCAGGCCTCTGAGGAGAGATGCCTGGAAACCAAAGCAAAGCAATGGATCGGATAGGTGCCGAGGGGCCTGTTCGTTCCTTTTTACCTCTGGGGACATCAGTCTACGGGTCTGAGTGCCGGTAGGTGCTCACATGGGCCCAGATTGCCCCTGTTTGTCCTGGGAAGCCACAAATATTGGGATGGCCTCAGCGAATTTGGAGGTTTATCCTATTAGTAGGGTTGTGGCCATTGAATGGGCACATACAATTCCCTTGGAGAGGGCAAGCACAGTCGTCAGGTTTGGCTCCTGGGGCCTGAGCCTGTAGGGTGTGTAGGCCAGGGCAGTTTGGACAGTTGTCTGAAAACACAAACTCGGCTTATGTTTCGGGTCATAGGTATGGCAGGACTGATCTACAGACCATGAGGAGAACTCTTCGGGATATGAAAAAAGGGCGAGTGTGAGGCTATTGCTCAAGTTTTTGTCTCTGGATATCGTCTCACTCATGGTCGTGAAATTTCCGGGTGACTTCATGGGAAATGGACGAGTTTTACTCTCTGGGGGTTTGACCCCGTCCAATGAGTTTGGGGTCATTCTGTGGGAAGGAAGAAATCCCTTGTTCTGTTGTTGTTGATTTGTTTTGTTTTGTTTTTGAACCTCAGGTGTCCCACAAAATGAGGGATTCCAGAGTAGATACCTGGGGAGGGGCGACTGGACAACCATAAATCTGGTTAAAAATTGGGGCCTAGGGACATCTCCAGCCCGTTATGACATCTAATGGGCCAGCCACTGAGTGGACGTACTAGAGGACAGGACTCACGCTGAGGGTCACAATGCGTGTTTATGCCCTCGTCGCACTCAAGAATGGGCGGGGCCTCAAGGTGAAGGCTGGTTTCTCTTACACTGAACGTTTGACATCATGCCAACCACAAGGTTTCTTGACATGGATAAGGAAGAGTTCTGATTTCTGCATCACATTCACCCCTGGGCAGTGATTGGAGATAAGGTCTAGGTTCTGAAGCCTGAAAAACTGAGGTAGGGAAGAGATGATGACCTAAGGCTATGGCAGGTCGGATGTGTTCAGTGTGCGGTCCGCTGTCTGGGTGTGTTGGTCACGAGGTCCGGCCTCAGGTTGTCAGACAGAGCATTAGTGCCCAGGTTAGACTATATATATTTTGGGTGCTTTCGAGTGCCGTGTAGGTTCTCATCTGAAGAACTCTTCAGGATATGAAGAATAATCGAGCCTGAGGCGCGTGCTTAGGCTTTTATCTCTGGATTTTGTATCAGCGATGGCCGTGGAATGTTGGGGAGGCCTCATGGGCCATGGACGAATCTTGCTCTCTGTGGATTTGGCCCGATCCCAATTGTTTTTCGTCAATCTGTGGGATGGGAGGACTCCTTTTAGGTTTGTTACCTCAGGTGTCCGACCAAAAGTGGAATTCCAAATGAGAGCCCTGGGGAAGAGTGAAGGGACAACCCGAACTATGGTTAAAAATTGGGGCCTAGGGGCATGGCAAGCCCAATATGCTGTCTCTCCATCCAGCCACTGAGAGGCCTTACCTGAGGACTGGGCTCAGGCTGGGGGTCACAATGTGTGTTTTTTGACCAATGTGGCCCGCAAGAATGGGCTGGGCCTCATCTGCCACACTGGTTTCATCTACACTGAAACTTGGACAACATGCCAACCGCAAGGTTACTTGCCATGAGGAAAGAGTTCGGATTTCTGCATCATTTTCCTCACCCAGAAACCTAGGCCTAGCTTGGGTTCTCAGACTTCCGTCCTCAGACTACTGGCCCAGAAGCCCTCCAGTTTGGCAATATAGAAATGCAATGCAGCACTCTGCCTACCGTCCAGAAGAAAAACATTGCCCTCTGGGGCTACCCAGAAACCCCCAATGAGGATCAACCTGCTGCACCCCAAATATATAGGCTGACTTGGGCACTAATGCCCATTCTGACAAGGCTGAGCCTGGACTTCTTGGTCCCACCCAGACAGCTGGCCGCACACTGAGCACATCGGATCTGCCATGGCCTTAGGTCGTCATCTCTTCTCAACTTCGGTTTTCAGGCTTCAGAACCTAGACTTTATCTCCAATCACTGCCCTGGGGTGACTGTGATGAAGAAATCAGAACTCTTCCTTACCCATGGCAAGAAACCTTGTGGTTGGCATGTTGTCCAACGTTCAGTGTAGGAGAAACCAGCATTCACCCTGTGGCCCCGCCCATTCTTGTGTGCGACGAGGGCATAAACAGCATTGTGACCCTCAGCGTGAGTCCTGACGTCTAGTACGTCCCCTCAGTGGCTGGACCATTTGATGTCATAATGGGCTTGACATGTCCCTAGGCCCCAATTTTTAACCAGATTTCTGGTTGTCCAGTCGCCCCACCCCAGGGCTCTACTCTGGAATCCGTCATTCGGTGGGACACCTGAGGTTGAAAAAAAAAAAACAAAACAGAACAACGGATTTCTTCTATCCCACAGAATGGCCCCAAACTCTTTGGACGAGGCCTAACCCCCAGAGAGTAAGACTCGTCCTTTTCCCATGAAGTCACCCGGAAATTTCAAGACCATGAGTGACACGATGTCCAGAGAGAAAAACATGAGCAAGAGCCTCACACTCGCCCTTTTTTATATCCCGAGGAGTTCCTCTCATCGTCTGTAGATCCGTCCTGCCATACCTATGACCGGAAACATAAGCCTAGTTTGTGTTTCCAGACAGCTGTCCAAACAGCCGTGGCCTAAACACCCTACAGGGTCAGGGCACTGGAGTCAAACCTGACGACTGTGCTTGCCCTCTCCAAGGGAATTGTATGTGCCCATTCCAATGGCCACAACCCTACGAAGAGGATAAACCTCCAAAGTCCCTGAGGCCATCCCAATATTTGTGGCTTCCCAGGACAAACAGGGGCAATCTGGGCCCATCTGAGCACCTACCTGCACTCAGACCCGTAGACTGATGTCCCCAGAGGTAAAAAGGAAGGAAGAGGCTCCTCTGCACCTATCGGATCCATTGATTTGTTTTCCAGGCATCTCGCCACAGAGGCCTGGATTTCAATAACAGTATATGGCTGTTTCTTGCTCACCCATCGAAACAAATCTCATCTACACATGGGAAACTTGCACGATGGAGCTGTGTGAAAGCCTCTCTTTAAGAGAACCCTTCAGGGCCCCAGTGCCACCGCTTCATTCCAAGGTCTCCATAGACACAAAATCATATTAGGACACATCCACGTGAGAGTCCATTTCAACTCAGCCTCCTCGGTTGCTCCCCCAGATCCAGCGGATCTAACTGTCTTGTTGATTGGAGACAATTGGAATGCGAGGTGGGCTACCCAGCCATCCATCCTTAGAATCCTGCTCGGAATCGTTGTCCTGGAGTCAACCAACAGGTCTCAATTGTCCTGCAGAGGAATCTTTGCAGTTTGGAGCTTCTCACAACTCCCATCGTGGGAAAACCCCCCTGGCCTCATGATCCACCCCCCCTTCAAGAAGGGGCCATCAGGGACAGAATGCCCCACGAGAGCGATCGTCTCATCCTCGCCCTGACTTCAGATGCACGAGACATCGATTCAGGTCTGTAGATTGTGCCTGCCATATCATCAACCAGAATCCTAGGCCTAGCTTGGGTTCTCAGACTTCAATCCTCAGACTTCTGGCCCACAAGCCCTCCAGTTTGGCAATCCAGACTACAATGCAGCACTCTGCCTGCCCTCCAGAAGTAAAACATTGCCCACTGGGCTTACCCAGACACCCCCAATGAGGATCAACCTGCACGGAATTCGGCTGTACCACAAATATATAGGCTGACCTGGGCACTAATGCCCTTTCTGACACAGCTGAGCCTGGTCCTCCTGGACCCACCCAGACAGCTGGTCGCACACTGAGCACATCGGACCCGTCATAGCCTTAGGTCGTCATATCTTCTCAACCTCGGTTTTCAGGCTTCAGAACCTAGACCTTATCTCCAATCATGGCCCGGGTTTGAAAATGATGCAGAAATCCGAACTCTTTCCCCATTGCAAGAAACCTTGTGGTTGGCATGTTGTCCAAGTTTCTCTGTAGTTGAAATCAGTGTGGCACATGAGGCAACGCCCATGCTTGCGGGCCACATTGGTCACAAACACACATTGTGACCCTCAGCCTGAGCCCAGTCCTCAGGTAAGGCCTCTCAGTGGCTGGATGGAGAGACAGCATATTGGGCTTGCCATACCCTTAGGCCCCAATTTTTAACCATAGTTCGGGTTGTCCGTTCACTCTTCCCCAGGGCTCTGCTTAGGGATTCCTCTTTTGGTGGGACACCTGAGGTAACAACATGAAAGGAGTCCTCCCATCACACAGATTGACGAAAAACAATTGGGATCGGGCCACATCCACAGAGAGCAAGATTCGTACATGGCCCATGAGGCCTCCCAAACATTCCACGGCCATAGCTGATACAAAATCCAGAGACAAAAGCCTGATCACGCGCCTCAGACTCGATCATTCTTCATATCTTGAAGAGTTCTTCAGATAAGAACGTACACGGCACTCGAATGCACCCAAAATATATAGTCTAACCTGGGCACTAATGCACTGTCTGACAACCTGAGCCCGGACTCGTGACCAATACCCAGACAGCTGACCGCACACTGAGCACATCAGACCCGCCATGGCCTTAGGTCATCATCTCTTCCCTACCTCAGTTTTCAGGCTTCAGAACCTAGACCGTATTTCCAGTCACTGCCCAGGGGTGACTGTGAGGCAGAAATCAGAACTCTTCCTTACCCATGGCAAGAAACCTAGTGGTTGGCATGTTGTCCAACGTTCAGTGCAGGAGAAACCAGCATTCACCCTGAGGCCCCGCCCATTCTTGAGTGTGACGAGGGCATAAAAACGCATTGTGACCCTCAGCATGAGTCCTGTCCTCTAGTACGTCCTCTCAGTGGCTGTAAGATTAGATGTCATAATGGGCTTGACATGTCCCTAGGCCCCAATTTTTAACCAGATTTCTGGTTGTCCACTCGCCCCTCCCGAGGGCTCTACTCTGGAATCCCTCATTTGGTGGGACACCTGAGGTTGAAAAACAAAACAAAACGAATCACCAACAACAGAACAACGGACTTCTTCCATCCCACAGAATGACCCCAAACTCTTTGGATGGAGCCAAACCCCCAGAGAGTAAGACTCGTCCATTTCCCATGAAGTCACCCGGAAATTTCACGACCATGAGTGACACGATATCCAGAGACAAAAACTTGAGCAAGAGCCTCACACTCGCCCTTTTTTCATATCCCAAAGAGTTCTCCTCATGGTCTGTTGATCAGTCCTGCCATACCTATGACCCGAAACATAAGCCGAGTTTGTGTTTTGCAGACAACTTTCCAAAAGGCCTGGCCTACACATCCTTCAGGGCCGCAGTGCCACCGCTTCATTCCAAGGTCTCCATAGACACAAAATCATATTAGGACACATCCACGGGAGAGTCCATTTCAACTCAGCCTCCTCGGTTGCTCCCCCAGATCTAGCAGATCTTACCTGTCTTGTTGCTTGGAGACAATTGGAATGCGAGGTGTGCTACCCAGTCATCAATACTTAGAACCCTGCTCGGTATCATTGTCCCGGATCCAACCAAAAGGTCTCAATTGTCCTGCAGAAGAATCATTGCTGTTGGGAGCCTCTCACAACTCCCATCGTGGGATACCACCCATGGCCTCGTGATCCACCCCCCCTTCAAGTAGGGGCCATTAGGGACAGAAGGTCCAACGTGAGCGATTGTCTGATCCTCGCCCTGACTTCAGATGCACGAGATCTCGATTCAGGTCTGTAGATTGTGCCTGCCACACATTCACCCAGAATCCTAGGCCTAGCTTGGGTTCTGAGACTTCCGTCCTCAGACTACTGGCCCACAAGCTCTCCATTTTGGCAATCCAGACTACAATGCAGCACTCTGCCTGCCCTCCAGAAGAAAAACATTGCCCTCGGGGGCTACCCAGAAACCCCAAATGAGGATCAGCCTGCACGCCATTAGGCTGTACCCCAAATATATAGGCTGACCTGGGCACTAATGCCCTTTCTGACACAGACTGAGCCTGGACCTACTGGCCCCACCCAGACAGCTGGCCGCACACTGAACACATCGGACCCGCCACGGCCTTAGGACGTGATCTCTTCTCAATCTCGGTTTTCAGGCTTCAGAACCTAGAGCTTATCTCCAATCATGGCCCGGGTTTGAAAATGATGCAGAAACAGAACTCTTTCCCAATGGCAAGAAATCTTTTGGTTGGCATGTTTTCCAAGGTTCAGTGTAGTTGAAACCAGTGTGGCCCATGAAGCCCCGCCCATGCTTGCGGGCCACATTGGTCACAAACACACATTGTGACCCTCAGCCTGAGCCCAGTCCTCAGGTAAGGCCTCTCAGTTGCCAGATGGAGAGACAGCATATTGAGCTTGCCATGCCCCTAGGCCCCAATTTTTAAACCATATTTCGGGTTGTCCCTTCAATCTTCCCCAGGGCTCTGCATTGGAATTCCTCTTTTGGTGGGACACCTGAGTTAACAAACCTGAAAGGAGTCCTCCCATCCCACAGATTGACGAAAAACAATTGGGATCGGGCCAAATCCAGTGAGAGCAAGATTCGTCCATGACCCATGAGGCCTCCCCAACATTCCATGGCCATCGCTGATACAAAATCCAGGGACAAAAGCCTGAGCACGCGCCTCACTCGCTCATTCTTCATATCCTGAAGAGTTCTTCAGATAAGAACCTACACGGCACTCGAATCCACCCAAAATATATAGTCTAACCTGGGCACTAATGCTCTGTCTGACAACCTGAGGCCGGGCCTCGTGACCAACACCCAGACAGCTGACCGCACACTGAGCATATCAGACCCGCCATGGCCTTAGGTCATCATCTCTTCCCTACCTCATTTTTCAGGCTTCAGAACCCTGAACTAATCTCCAACCACTGCCCAGGGGTGACTGTGATGAAGAAATCAGAACTCTTCCTTACCCATGGCAAGAAACCTTGTGGTTGGCATGTTGTCCAACGTTCAGTGTAGGAGAAACCAGCATTCACCCTGAGGCCCCGCCCATTCTTGAGTGCGACGAGGGCATAAAAACGCATTTTGACCCTCAGCGTGAGTCCTGTCCTCTAGTACGTCATCTCAGTGGCTGGAAGATTAGATGTCATAATGGGCTTGACATGTCCCTAGGCCCCAATTTTTAACCAGATTTCTGGTTGTCCACTCGCCCCTCCCGAGGGCTCTACTCTGTAATCCCTCATTTGGTGGGACACCTGAGGTTGAAAAACAAAACAAAACGAATCATCAACAACAGAACAACGGACTTCTTCCATCCCACAGAATGACCCCAAACTCTTTGGACGGGGCAAAACCCCAGAGTGTAAGACTCGTCCATGTCCCATGAAGTCACCCGGAAATTTCACGACCATGACTGACACGATATCCAGAGACAAAAACTTAAGCAAGAGCCTCACACTCGCCCTTTTTTCATATCCGGAAGTGTTCTCCTCATGGTCTGTAGATCAATCCTGCCATACCAAAGACCCGAAACATAAGCCGAGTTTGTGATTTCAGACAACTGTCCAAAGAGCCCTGGCCTACACACCCCACAGGCTCAGGCCCCTGGAGTCAAACCTGACGACTGTGCTTGCCCTCTCCAATGGAATTGTATGTGCCCATTCCCATGGCCACAACCATATTAAAGAATAAACCTCCAAAGTTCCTGAGGCCATCCCAATATTTGTGGATTCCCTGGACAAACAGGGGCAATCTGGACCCATCTGAGCACGTACCTGCACTCAGACTCGTAGACTGATGTCCCCACAGGTAAAAAGGAATAGACAGGCCCCTACGCATCTATCGGATCCATTGCTTTGGTTTCCAGGCATCTCTCCTCAGAGGCCTGGATTTCAATTACAGCATATGGCTTTTTCTTGACTCACCCATCAGAACAAATCTCATCTACACATGAGAAACTTGCACAATGGAGCTGTGTGAAAGCCTCTCTTTAGGAGAACCCTTCAGGGCCCCAGTGCCACCGCTTCATTCCAAGGTCTCCATAGACACAAAATCATATTAGGACACATCCACGGGAGAGTCCATTTCAACTCAGCCTCCTCGGTTGCTCCCCCAGATCCAGCAGATCTAAAATTCTTGTTGCTTGGAGACAATTGGAATGCGAGGTGGGCTACCCAGCCATCCATCATTAGAACCCTGCTCGGAATCGTTGCCCTGGAGCCAACCAACAGGCCTCAATTGACCTGCAGAAGAAACTTTGCATTTGGGAGCTTCTCACAACTCACATCGTGGGAAAACCCCCATGGCCTCGTGATCCACACCCCCTTCAAGAAGGGGCCATCAGGGACAGAATGTCCAACCTGAGCGATCGTCTGACCCTCGCCCTGACTTCAGATGCACGAGATATCGATTCAGGTCTGTAGTTTGTGCCTGCCATATCCTCAACCAGAATCCTAGGCCTAGCTTGGTTTCTCAGACTTCCATCCTCAGACTACTGGCCCACAAGCCCTCCAGTTAGGCAATGCAGACTACAATGCAGCACTCTGCCTGCCCTCCAGAAGTAAAACATTGCCCATTGGGCTTACCCAGACACCCCCAATGAGGACCAACCTGCACGGAATTCAGCTGTAACCCAAATATATAGGCTGACCTGGGCACTAATGCCCTTTCTGACACAGCTGAGCCTGGTCCTCCTGGCCCCACCCAGACAGCTGGTCGCACACTGAGCACATCGGACCCGTCATGGCCTTAGGTCGTCATCAAACACACCTTGTGACCCTCAGCCTGAGCCCAGTCCTCAGGTAAGGCCTCTCAGTGGCTGGATGGAGAGACAGCATATTGGGCTTGCCATGCCCTTAGGCCCCAATTTTTAACCATAGTTCGGGGTTGTTCCTTCACTCTACCCCAGGGCTCTGCTTTGGAATTCCTCTTTTGGTGGGACACCTGAAGTAACAACATGAAAGGAGTCCTCCCATCCCACAGATTGACGAAAAAAAAACAATTGGGATCGGCCCAAATCCACAGAGAGCAAGATTCGTACATGGCCCATGAGGCCTCCCCAACATTCCACGGCCATAGCTGATACAAAATCCAGAGACAAAAGCCTGAGCACGCGCCTCAGACTCGATCATTCTTCATATCCTGAAGAGTTCTTCAGATAAGAACGTACACGACACTCGAACGCACCCAAAATATATAGTCTAACCTGGGCACTAATGCACTGTCTGACAACCTGAGGCCGGACCTCGTGACCAACACCCAGACAGCTGACCACACACTGAGCACATCAGATCCGCCATGGCCTTAGGTCATCATCTCTTCCCTACCTAGTTTTCAGGCTTCAGAATCTAGACCGTATTTCCAGTCACTGCCCAGGGGTGACTGTGATGCAGAAATCAGAACTCTTCCTTACCCATGGCAAGAAACCTTGTGGTTGGCATGTTGTCCTACGTTCAGTGTAGGAGAAAGCAGCATTCACCCTGAGGCCCCGCCCATTCTTGTGTGCGACGAGGGCATAAACACGCATTGTGACCCTCAGCGTGAGTACTCTCCTCTAGTACGTCCTCTCCGTGGCTGGACCATTAGATGTCATAAAGGGCTTGACATGTCCCAAGGCCCCAATTTTTAACCAGATTTCTGGTTATCCATTCGGCCCTCCCCAGGGCTCTACTCTGTAATCCCTCATTTGGTTTGACACCTGAGTTTGAAAATCAAAAGAAAACAAATCAACAAAAACAGAGCAACGGACTTCTTCCATCCCACAGAATGACCCCAATTTCTTTGGACGGGGCCAAACCCCCAGAGAGTAAGACTCGTCCATTTCCCATGAAGTCACCTGGAAATTTCACGACCATGAGTAACACGATATCCAGAGACAAAAACTTGAGCAGGAGCCTCACACTCGCCCTTTTTTCATATCCCAAAGAGTTCTCCTCATGGTCTGTAGATCAGTCCTGCCATACCTATGACCCGAAACATAAGCCGAGTTTGTGTTTTCAGACAACTGTCCAAAAAGCTGTGGCCTACACATCCTTCAGGGCCGCAGTGCCACCGCTTCATTCCAAGGTCTCCATAGACACAAAATCATATTAGGACACATCCACGGGAGAGTCCATTTCAACTCAGCCTCCTCGGTTGCTCCCCCAGATCCAGCAGATCTTACCTGTAAGGTTGCTTGGAGACAATTGGAATGCGAGGTGTGCTACCCAGTCATCAATCCTTAGAACCCTGCTCGGTATCATTGTCCCGGATCCAACCAAAAGGTCTCAATTGTCCTGCAGAAGAATCATTGCAGTTGGGAGCCTCTCACAACTCCAATCGTGGGAAAACACCCATGGCCTCGTGATCCACCCCCCCTTCAAGTAGGGGCCATCAGGGACAGAATGTCCATCGTGAGCGATCGTCTGATCCTCGCCCTGACTTCAGATGCACGAGATCTCGATTCAGGTCTGTAGATTGTGCCTGCCACACATTCACCCAGAATCCTAGGCCTAGCTTGGGTTCTGAGACTTCCGTCCTCAGACTACTGGCCCACAAGCTCTCCATTTTGGCAATCCAGACTACAATGCAGCACTCTGCCTGCCCTCCAGAAGAAAAACATTGCCCTCGGGGGCTACCCAGAAACGCCAAATGAGGATCAGCCTGAACGCCATTCGGCTGTACCCCAAATATATAGGCTGACCTGGGCACTAATGCCCTTTCTGACACAGACTGAGCCTGGACCTACTGGCCCCACCCAGACAGCTGGCCGCACACTGAGCACATCGGACCCGCCATGGCCTTTGACGTCATCTCTTCTCAATCTCGGTTTTCAGGCTTCAGAACCTAGAGCTTATCTCCAATCATGGCACGGGTTTGAAAATGATGCAGAAACAGAACTCTTTCCCAATGGCAAGAAACCTTTTGGTTGGCATGTTTTCCAAGGTACAGTGTAGTTGAAACCAGTGTGGCCCATGAAGCCCCGCCCATGCTTGCGGGCCACATTGGTCACAAACACACATTGTGACCCTCAGACTGAGCCCAGTCCTCAGGTAAGGCCTCTCAGTGGCCAGATGGAGAGACAGCATATTGAGCTTGCCATGCCCCTAGGCCCCAATTTTTAAACCATATTTCGGGTTGTCCCTTCAATCTTCCCCAGGGCTCTGCATTGGAATTCCTCTTTTGGTGGAACACCTGAGTTAACAAACCTGAAAGGAGTCCTCCCATCCCACAGATTGACGAAAAACAATTGGGATCGGGCCAAATCCAGAGAGAGCAAGATTCGTCCATGGCCCTTGAGGCCTCCCCAACATTCCATGACCATCGCTGATACAAAATCCAGAGGCAAAAGCCTGAGCACGCGCCTCACTCGCTCATTTTCATATCCTGAAGAGTTCTTCAGATAAGAACCTACACGGCACTCGAATGCAACCAAAATATATAGTCTAACTGGGCACTAATGCTCTGTCTGATAACCTGAGGCCGGACCTCGTGACCAACACCCAGACAGCTGACCGCACACTGAGCACATCAGACCCGCCATGGCCTTAGGTCATCATCTCTTCCCTACCTCAGTTTTCAGGCTTCAGACCCCTGAACTTATCTCCAACCACTGCCCAGGGGTGACCGTGATGCAGAAATCAGAACTCTTCCTTACCCATGGCAAGAAACCTTGCGGTTGGCATGTTGTCCAACGTTCAGTGTAGGAGAAACCAACCTTCAGCCTGACGCCCCGCCCATTCTTGAGTGCGACGAGGGCATAAAAACGCATTTTGACCCTCAGCGTGAGTCCTGTCCTCTAGTACGTCCTCTCAGTGGCTGGAAGATTAGATGTCATAATAGGCTTGACATGTCCCTAAGCCCCAATTTTTAACCAGATTTCTGCTTGTCCACTCGCCCCTCCCGAGGGCTCTACTCTGAAATCCCTCATTTGGTGGGACACCTGAGGTTGAAAAACAAAACAAAACGAATCATCAACAACAGAACAACGGACTTCTTCCATCCCACAGAATGACCCCAAACTCTTTGGACGGGGCAAAACCCCAGAGAGTAAGACTCTCAATGTCCCATGAAGTCACCCGGAAATTTCACGACCATGAGTGACACGATATCCAGAGACAAAAACTTGAGCAAGAGCCCCACACTCGCCCTTTTTTCATATCCCAAAGAGTTCTCCTCATGGTCTGTAGTTCAGTCCTGCCATACCAAAGACCCGAAACATAAGCCGAGTTTGTGTTTTCAGACAACTGTCCAAACAGAACTGGCCTACACACCCCACAGGCTCAGGCCCCTGGAGTCAAACCTGACGACTGTGCTTGCCCTCTCCAATGGAATTGTATGTGCCCATTCCAATGGCAACAACCATATTAAAGAATAAACCTCCAAAGTTCCTGAGGCCATCCCAATATTTGTGGCTTCCCTGGACAAACAAGGGCAATCTGGGCCCATCTGAGCACGTACCTGCACTCAGACCCGTAGACTGATGTCCCCACAGGTAAAAAGGAATAGACAGGCCCCTACGCATCTATCGGATCCATTGCTTTGGTGTCCAGGCATCCCTCCTCAGAGGCCTGGATTTCAATTACAGCATATGGCTTTTTCTTGACTCACCCATCAGAACAAATCTCATGTACATATGGGAAACTTGCACGATGTAGATGTGTGAAAGCCTCTCTTTAAGAGAACCCTTCAGGGCCCCAGTGCCACCGCTTCATTCCAAGGTCTCCATAGACACAAAATCATATTAGGACACATCCACGGGAGAGTCCATTTCAACTCAGCCTCCTCGGTTGCTCCCCCAGATCCAGCAGTTCTAAACTTCTTGTTGCTTGGAGACAATTGGAATGCGAGGTGGGTACCAAGCCATCCATCATTAGAACCCTGCTCGGAATCATTGTCCTGGAGCCAACCAACAGGCCTCAATTGACCTGCAGAAGAATCTTTGCAGTTGGGAGCTTCTCACAACTCCCATCGTGGGAAAACCCGCATGGCCTCGTGATCCACGCCCCCCTTCAAGAAGGGGCCATCAGGGACAGAATGTCCAACCTGAGCGATCGTCTGATCCTCGCCTTGACTTCAGATGCATGAGATCTCGATTCAGGTCTGTAGATTGTGCCTGTCATATCCTCACTCAGAAACCTAGGCCTAGCTTGGGTTCTCAGACTTCCATCCTCAGACTACTGGCCCACAAGCCCTCCAGTTTGACAATCCAGAATTATAATGCAGCACTCTGCCTGCCCTCCAGAAGAAAAACATTGCCCTCTGGGGCTACCCAGAAACCCCCAATGAGGATCAATCTGCACGGCATTTGGCTGTACCCGAAATATGTAGGCTGATCTGGGCACTAATGCCCTTTCTGACACAGCCTGAGCCTGGACGTTCGGGCCCCACCCAGACAGATGGCCGAACACTGAGCACATCGGACCCGTCATGGCCTTAGTTCGTCATCTCTTCTCAAACTCGGTTTTCAGGCTTCAGAACCTAGACCTTATCTCCAATCACGGCCCGGGTTTGAAAATGATGCAGAAATCAGAACTCTTTCCCCATGGCAAGAAACCTTGTGGTTGGCAAGTTGTCCAAGGTTCAGTGTAGTTGAAAACAGTGTGGCCCATGAGGCCCCGCCCATGCTTGCAGGCCACATTGGTCACAAACACACATTGTGACCCTCAGCCTGAGCCCAGTCCACAGGTAAGGCCTCTCAGTGGCTGGATAGAGAGATAACATACTGGGCTTGCCATGCCCCTAGGCCCCAAATTTTATCCAGAGTTTGGGTTGTCCCTTCACTCTTCCCCAGGGCTCTGCTTTGGAATTCCTCTTTTGGTGGGACACCTGAGGTAACAAACCTGAAAGGAGTACTCCCATCCCACAGATTGACGAAAAACAATTGGGATCGGGCCAAATCCACAGAGAGCAAGAATCGTCCATGGCCCATGAGGCCTTCCCAACATTCCATAGCCATTGCTGATACAAAATCCACAGACAAAAGCCTGAGCCCGCCCCGCAGATTCGCTCATTCTTCATATCCTGAAGAGTTCTTCAGATCAGAACATACACGGCACTCGAATGCACCCAAAATATATAGTCTAACCTGGGCACTAATGCTCTGTCTGACAACTTGAGGCCGGACCTCGTGACCAACACCCAGACAGCTGACCGCACAATGAGCACATCAGACCCGCAATGACCTTAGGTCATCTTCTCTTCCCTACCTCAGTTTTCAGGCTTCAGAATCTAGACCTTATCTCCATTCACTGTCCAGGGGTGACTGTGATGCAGAAATCAGAACTCTTCCTTACCCATGGCAAGAAACCTTGTGTTCGGCATGTAGTCTAACGTTCAGTGTAGGAGAAACCAGCATTCAGCCTGAGGCCCCGCCCATTCTTGAGTGCAACGAGGGCATAACACGCATTGTGACCCTCAGTGTGAGTCCTGTCTTCTAGTACGTCCTCTCAGTGGCTGGACCATTAGATGTCATAATGGGCTTGACATGTCCCTAGGCCCCAATTTTTAACCAGATTTCTGGTTGTCCATTCGGCCCTCCCCAGGGCTCTACTCTGGAATGGCTCATTTGGTGGGACACCTGAGGTTGAAAAACAAAACAAAAAAATCATCAACAACAGAACAACGGACTTCTTCCATCCCACAAAATATCCCCAAACTCTTTCGACGGGGCCAAACCTCCAGAGAATAAGACTCGTCCATTTCCCATGATGTCACCCGGAAATTTCACGACCATGAGTGAAACGATATCCAGAGACAAAAACTTGAGCAAGAGCCTCACACTCGCCCTTTTTTCATATCCCGAAATGTTCTCCTCATGGTCTGTAGATCAGTCCTGCCATACCTATGTCCTGAAACATAAGCCGACTTTGTGTTTCAGACAACTGTCCAAACAGCCCTGGTCTACACACCCCACAGGCTCAGGCCCCTGGAGCCAAACCTGACGACTGTGCTTGCCCTCTCCTAGGGAATTGTATGTGCCCATTCCAATGGCCACAACCCTACTAAAATGATAAACCTCCAAAGTCCCTTAGGCCATCCCAATAGTGGTGGCTTCCCAAGACAAACAGAAGTAATCTGAGCCCATCTGAGAACCTACCTGCACTCAGACTTTTAGAATGATATCCCCAGAGCTTAAAAGGAACGAACAGGCCCCTAGGCCCTAATCGTATCCATTGCTTTGGTTTCCAGGCATCTCTCCTCAGAGGCCTGGATTTCAGTACCAGCATATGGCTGTTTCTTGACTCACCCACCAGAACAAATCTCATCTACACATGGGAAATTTGCACGTGGGAGTGATGTCAAAGCCTCTGTTTAGGAGAACCCTTCATGGCCCCCGTGCCACCGCGTCATTCCAATGTATCCATAGACAAAAACACATTAGGAGTCATCCACAGGAGAGTCCATTTCAACTCAGCGTATTCGGTTGCTCTGCGAGATCCAGCAGATCTAACTTGTCTTGTTGCTAGGAGACAATTGGAATGCGAGGTGGGCTACCCAGCCATCCATCCTTAGAACCCTGCTCGGAATCGTCAGCCTGGAGCCAAGCAACAGGTCTCAATTGTCCTGCAGAAGAATCTTTGAAGTTGGGAGCTTCTCACAACTCCCATCGTGAGAAAACACCCATGGCTTCCTGATCCCCCCTCTTCATTAAGTGGCCCTCAGGGATTTAAGGTCCAACCTGAGCGATCTTCTGATCCTCACCATGACTTCAGATGCACGAGATCTCGGTTCAGATCTGTAGATTGTGCCTGCCATGTCCTCACCCAGAAACCTAAGCCTAGCTTGTGTCCTCAGAATTCCATCCTCACTAATGGCCCACAAGCCCTCCAGTTTTGCAATCCAGAATTATAATGCAGCACTCTGCCTGACCTCCAGAAGAAAAACATTGCCTTCTGGGGCTACCCTGAAACCCCAAATGAAGATCAACCTGCACGCCACTTGGCTGTACCCAAAATATATAGGCTGACCTGGGCAATAATGCCCTTTGTGACAGAGGCTGAGCCTGGACCTCCTGGCCCCACCCATACAGCTGGCCGCTCACTGAGCACATCGGACCAGCCATTGCCTTAGTTCGTTATCTCTTCCCAGCCTCGGATTTCAGGATTTAGAACGTAGAACTTATCTCCAATCACTGCCCATGTTTGAAAATGATGCAGAAATCAGAACTCTTTCCCGATGGCAAGAAACCTTGTGGTAGGCTAGTTGTATAATGTTCAGTGTAGTGGATACCAGTGTGTCCAATGTGGCCCCGCCATTGCTCGTGAGCCAAATAGGTGGCAAACACACATTGTGACTCTCACCCTTAGCCCAGTCCTCAGGTAAGGCCTCTAAGTGGCTGGATGAAGAGACAGCATATTGGGCTTGCCATGCCCCTAGGCCCCAATTTTTAACAATAGTTCGGGTTGTCCCTTCACTCTTCCTCAGGGCTCTGCTTTGGAACTCCTCTTTTGGTGGGACACCTGAGATAACAACCCTGAAAGGAGTCCTCCATCCAACAGATTGACGAAAAACAATTGGGATTGGCACAAATCCACAGAGAGCAAGATTCGTCCATGGCCTATTAGGCCTCCTCGACATTCCACGGCCATCTCTGAAACAAAATCCAGAGACAAAAGCCTGAGCAAGCGCCTCAGACTCGCACTATCTTCATATCCTGAAGATGTCTTCTCATGGTTTGTAGATCGGGCCTGCCATACCTACGTCCCAAAACATAAGCTGAGTTTGTGTTTTCAGACTTCTGTCCTCAAAGTCCTGGGCCACACACCATCCAGGCTGGGGACCCTGGAGCCACACATTAGGACTGTGCCTACCCAATCCATGGGAATTCTGCCCATTCCATTGTCCAAAATCGTACAAATTAGGAGAACCCTCCAAAGTCTCTGAGGCCATCCCAATAGTATTGGTCGCCCGGGACAAAAAAGGTCAGTCTGTCACCAGCTGAGCATCTAACTCCACTAATACCCTAGATGGATGTCCCCAGAGAAGAAGATTGAACCAGACAGGACCCTAGGCCAAAATCGGATCCATTGCTTTGGTTTACAGCCATGTCTCCTCAAAACCCTGGATTCCAATACCAGCATTGGTGTTTTCCTGAGGCACCCATCAGAACAAACCTCGTCTCCACAAGGAAACTTGTGCATGGTAGCTATGTCAAAAGCTTAGGAGAATACTTCAGGGTCCCGGTGCCACCGCCCCATTCCAAGGCCCTCATGGACACAAACACACATTAGACCCATCCTCAGGAAAGTCCATTTCAACTCAGCCACCCCGGTTGCTCCCGCAGAGCCATCAGATCTAAACTGTCTTGTAGCTAGGAGACAATTGGAATGCGAGGCGGGCTTCCCAGGCATCCATCCTTGAACGTTGGTCTGCACTCATCCATATGGGATGTCCTGGAGCTGTCCAACAGGTCTCAAATGTCCCGCAGAAGGAATCCTAGGAGGGGGCATCCCACCACTCCAAACGTGGGAAAACCTCCACGGCCTCCATTTTCGGCTCCCTTTATGAAGGGCCCGTCATGAACAGAAAATCCAAGCTGAGCCAACGTCTGATCCTCGCTCTGACTTCAGATGCATGAGATATTGCTTCAGATCTTCAGGGGGTTCATGCCGTGCCCTCGCCCTGAAACCCAAGTCTAGCTGTCCCTAGGACCCAATTTTAACCAGATTTCTGGTTGTCCAATCGCCCCTCCCCAGGGCTCTATTCTGGAATCCCTCATTTGGTGGGACACCTGAGGTTGAAAAACAAAACTATACAAAACAACAACAACAAAAAACGGACTTCTTCTGTCCCACAGAATGACCCCAAACTCTTTGGACGGGGCCAAACCCCCAGGTAGCAAGATCCTAACACTCGCCCTTTTTTCATATCCCGAAGAGTTCACCTCATGGTCTGTAGATCAGTCCTGCCATACCTATGACCCGAAACATAAGCCGAGTTTCTGTTTTCAGACAACTGTCCCAACAGCCCTGGCCTACACACCCTACAGGCTCAGGCCCCTGAGGACAAACCTGAAGACTGTGCTTGCCCTCTCCAAGGGAATTGTATGTGCCCATTCCAAAGGCCACAACCCTACTAAAAGGATAAACCTCCATAATTCCTGAGGCCATCCCAATATTTGTGGCTTCCCAGGACAAACAGGGGCAATCGGAGCCCATCTGAGCGCCTACAGGCACTCAGACCCGTAGAGTCCATTTCAACTCAGCCTCCTTGGTTTCTCCCCTAGATTCAGCAGATCTAACCTATCTTAATGCTTGGAGACAATTGGAATGCGAGCTGGCCTACCCAGCCATCCATGCTTAGAATCATGCTCGTAATCGTTGTCCTGGAGCCTACCAACAGGTCACAATTGTCCAGCAGAAGAATCTTTGCAGTTGGGATCTTGTCAGAACTCCCAACGTGGGAAAACCCCCTTGTCTGGTTATCCACCCACCCCCTTCAAGAAGGGGGCATCAGGGACAGAATATCCAAACTGAGCGATCGTCTGATCATCGCCATGACTTCAGATGCACGAGATCTCAATTCAGGTCGGTCTGTAGATTGTGCCTGCCATATCCTCAACCAGAAACCTAGGCCTAGCTTAGGTTCTCAGACTTCCGTCCTCAGACTACTGGCCCACTATCCCTCCAGTATGGCAATGCAGAACTACAATGCAGCCCTCTGCCTGCCCTCCAGAAGAAAAACATTGACTTCCTGGCTACCCAGAAACCTCAAATGAGGATCAACCTGCACGCCATTCGGCTGTACCCCAAATATATAGGCTGACCTGGGCACTAATGCCCTTTCTGGAACAGCCTGAGCCTGGACCTCCTGGCCACACCCAGACAGCTGGCCGCACACTGAACACATCGGACCCGCCATGGCCTTCTTGGGCACAAATAGGCATTGTGAACCTCAGCATGAGCCCTGTCCTCAAGGAAGACCTCTCAGTGTCTGAATCAAGAGCCCACATATTGGACTTGCCATGCCCCTAGGCCCCCAAACTTAAACAGAGTTGGGGTTATCCAGTTGTCCCTACCAAGGACTCTGCTCTGGAATCCCTCTTTTATTGGCACACATGAGGTATATAAAATAAAATAAAAAACAGAAAGGACTCCTCCCATCCCACAGAATGTACCTAAACTCTTGGGATTGGGTCAAATCCTCAGAGAAGGAAAGCCGTCCACAACCCATGAGGCCCCGCCCGCATTCGACCCGCATTGTTGACACAAATCCAGAGACAAAACCTGAGCAAGCACCTCAAACTCACCCTTTTTCATATACAGAAGTGTTATCACGGTCTGTAGATTGGGCGTGCCATACCTATGTCCCCAATCCTAAGCGGAGTTTGTGTTTTCAGACTTCTGTCCCCACAGGCCTGGCCCACACACCCTCAAGGCTTGGCCCCTAGAGCCAAACTAAGAACTGTGCCTGCCCTCTCCAGGGGATTTCTGCTCATTCCATGGCCACAACCCTATAGATTAGGAGAAACTCCAAAGTCCCGAGGCCATTCCCAATATTATAGGCTGCCCAGGACAAACAGGGGCGATCTGACACAAGCCGAGCAACTACCTCCCCTCAGATCCATAGACACGTATCCCCAGGAAAGAGATTGAACCGGACAGGCACCAAGGCCCTTATCATATCCACTGCTTTTGTTTCCAGGCATCTCTCCTCAGAGGCCTGGTTTCCAATACCAGCATATGGGAGATTCCTTAGGCACTCATCAAAACAATTCTCATTTCTACATAGGAAACGTACTCTTTAGAGCTCCATCAAAACCTCCGGTTATGAACATCCCTCAAGGCCCCGGATCAAGCACCCCATTCCAAGGTCTCCATGGACACAAATGCACATTATGACCCATCCTCAACTCACCCATTTCAACACACCCGCCTCAGTTACTCACCTAGATCCAGCAGATCGAACTTGCCTTGGCGCTATGAGACACCTGGAATGGGAGGCAGGCTGCCCAGGCATCCATCCTTACAACACTGCTCTGGATAACTTCCTTATGGGATGTCTTGGAGCCATCCAGCAGGTCTCGAGTGTCCCACGGAAGGAATCATTGCGGTTTGGAGCATCTCACAATTCCCATCGTGGGAAAACCTCCATGGCCTCGTGACACCCTCCCCTTCATGAAGGCGCCGTCAAGGACAGAAACTCCAACCTGAGCCAACGTCTGATCCTAGCTCTGTCTTCAGGTACACGGGATCTCGAATCATCTCTGCAGAGGGTTCCTGCCGTGCCCTCACCCCGAAATCTAAGTCTGGCTTGTGTTCTCAGAATTTTTATCTCACACTCCTGGCCCACAAGCCTTCCAGTTTGGGAAATCTGGAGCCACTATGTGGCACTGTGTCTTCCTTCCAGAAGAAAAACGTTGCCCTCTGGGGCTACCCAGTAACCACAAATGAGTACCAACCTGCACGAAACTCGACTGCACTCCAATGATACAGTCTAGCCTGGGCACTAATTCCCTGTCTGCCACAGCCTGAGCCTGCACCTCCCAACCCACACTCAACAGCTGGCCGAACACTGAGTACATCAAACACACCATGGCCTTAGGTCTTCTTCTCTTCCCAACCTCAGTTTTCAGGCCTCAGAACCTAGACCTTAAATCCAATCACAGTCTAGGAGTGAAAGTGTTGCAGAAATTAGAACTCCTTCTTCCCCATGGCCAGAAAACTTGTGCTTGCCATATTGTGCAACGTTCAGTGTAGGAGAAACCAGCATGGTACATTAGGCCACGCCCTGACTTGAGGGGCTCCTTGGGCACAAAAACACATTGTGAAAATCAATGTGAGCCCTATGCTCAAGGAAGGCCTCTCAGTGTCTGGACCAAGAGCCCACATATGGGGCTTGCCATGTTCTTAGGTCCCAATGTTAACCAGAATTCTGGTTGTCCAGTCGCCCCTCCCCAGGACTCTGCTGTGGAATCCCTCTTTTGGTGGTCCACCTGAGGTAAAAAAAAAAAAAAAAAAAAAAAAAAAAAAAAAAAAAAAACAGAAAGGCCTCCTCCCTTGCCACAGAATGACCCCAAGCTCTTGGGATTGGGTCAAATCCCCAGAAAGGGAGCCTCATCCATGGCCCATGAGGACCCCCGGACATTCCATGGCAATCGGTGACACATATACAGAAAAAAAATAAGCATGAGCAAGCACCTCACTTTCGCCCTTTGTTCATATCCCGAAGAGTTCTCCTCACGGTCTATATATCGGGCCGGCCATACCTACAGACCCAAACCTAAGTGGAGTTTGTGTTTTCAGACTTTTGTCCAAATAGCCCTGGACCACACACGCTCCACACTTGGGTCCCTGGAGCCACACCTCAGGACTGTGCTTCCCTTTCAAGAGAATTCTTCCCATTCCATTGGCCACAACCTTGCAAATTAGGAAAAACCTCCAAAGTTACTGAGGCCATCCCAATAGTGTAGGCGTAGGCCGCCCAGGACAAACAGGTGTGATCTCAAACCAGCTGAGCAACTACCTCCACTCAGACAAAAGATGTCCACAGAGAAGAATATTGAACCGGACAGGCCCCTAGGCCCTAATCAGATCCATTGCTTTGGTTTCCAGGCATCTCTCCTCAGAGGCCTCATTTCCAATCCCAGCAAATGGTGGTTTCCTGAGGCACCAATAAGAACAAATCTCGTCTCCCCATGGAAAACTTGCTCATTGGAGCTTTGTTATAACCTCTGGTTAGGAGAATCCTTCAGGGTCCTGGTGCCACTGCCCCTTACCAAGGTCTCAATGGACTCAAACCAACATTAAGACCATCCTCAGGAAAGTCCATGTCAATTCATTTAAGACCATCCTCAGGAAATTCCATTTAAACTCATCCCCCTCTGATGCTACCCCAAGCCAGCAGATCAAACGTTTCTTGTTGCTAGGAGACAATTGGAATTGAGGCTGTCTGCCCAGGCATCCATACTTAGAACCCTGTTCTGGAAAAATACCTTATGAGACGTCCTGGAGCCATCCAACAAATCTTAATTGTCCCACAGAAGGAATCCTTGCGGTCTGGAGCATCTCACAACTCTAATAGTGGGAAAACCCCCCATGGCCTCATAATGCCCCCCCCTTCATGAAGGGGCCAACATGGACAGAAACTCCAACCTGAGCCAAAGTCTGATCCTCGACCTGACTTCAGACTCATGAGATCTCAATTCAGCTCTGCAGAGTGTGCCTGCCATGTCCATTCCCCGAAACCTAAGCCTAGCTTGTGTTCTCAGACTTCCGTCCTCACTCTCCTGGCCCACAAGCCCTCCAGTTTGGGAATTCCGAAGCCACAATGCAGCACTCTGCCTGCCCTCCAGAAGAAAAACTTTGCCCTATGCTGCTAATAAGAAACCCCAAATGATTATCTAATGCATGCCACTCGACTGTAAAGCAATTATACAGCCTACCCTGAATACGAATGCCCTGTCTGGCACAGCCTGAGACAAGACATCCCAAACGACACCTAGACAGCTTGCTCCAACCTGGACACAAGGGACCCGCTATGGCTGTAGATCGTCATCTCTTCCCAACCTCGGTTTTCAGGCTTCAGAACGGAGACCTTATCTCCAATCACTGCCCAGGGGTGAACGTGATGCAGAAATTAGAATTCCTCCTTCCCCATGCCCAGAAACCTTGTGGTTGGCATGTTGTCCATCGTTCAATGTGGGAAAACCTGCATTGTCGGAAAGGCCCCGCCAGTGCTTGAGGGCCGCCTAGGGCACAGACATGCATTGTGACCTGTAGCGTGAGTCCCGTATTAAAGTAACGCCTCTCAGGGGATGGACCAAGATCCTGCATATGGGGCATATCATATCCATAGGCCCCCAGGCTTAACCAGAGAGCGAGTATTCCAGTTGTCAGTACCCACTGCTATGCTCCAGAATCCCTCTACTGGGGGGACACATGAAGCAGAAAACAGGACTTTTCCCTTCCCACAGAATGACCCCAAACTCTTGGGGGCTGGACAAACTACCAGAGAGGGAGACTTCTACGACCCATGAGGCAACTCCTACATTAAACGGCCATTGTGGACAAAATATCCAGAGACAAAAGACTGAGCGACTGCCTCCCTCTCACCCTTCTTTCATATCCAGAGGAGCTCCCCTCACGGACTGTAGATCAGGCCTGCCATAATCTCGGCCCCAAACCTGAGCTGAGTTTGTGTTTTTGGATGTCTGTCTGCACAGCCGTGGCCCACACTGCCTCCAGGCTGGGGTCTCTGGAGCCACACCACAGAACTGTGCCTGCTCTCTCCTAAGAAACTGCCCGTTCCATTGGCCACAACTCTACAAAATAGTAGAAACCTCAAGGTCCCCAAGGACATCCCACTACCGCAAGCCGCACTGGACAAACAGGGGCATTATGACACCAGCTGAGCAACTACTACCTCCATGCAGACACACAGACTAATATCCGCAGAGACAGAAGATTGAACCAGACAGGCCCCTAGGCCCTATTATGAACTCCTGCTTTGGTGTCCAGGTATCACTCCTCAGAGGCCTGGGTTCGAAGACCAGCATATGGGGCTATCCTGAGGCACCAGAAAGAACACCTCTCATCTCCACATGGAAAGCTTCCTTGTTGGAGTTGTGTCAAACCCTTCGGGTTGGAGAATCCTGCAGAGTCCCTTAGCTACTGCCACATTCCAAGGTCTCCATGGCCACCAACCCACATTATGATTCATCCGCAGGAAAGTCCATTTAAACTCAGCCTTCTGGGTAGCTCACCCAAGAGCCCGCAGATTGAGCGTGCCCTGTCTCGACCAGGCAATGGGAAGGTGAGTTGGCGTTTCTCGGCATCCATTCTTAGGCCCCTGCTCTCGAGTCTTTCTGTATGGGGCATCCTGGAACCATCCAATAGTACTCGACTGTCCTGAAGAAGGAAACTTTGAAGTTTGGAGCAGCTCACAACTCCCAGCGTAGGGAAACCTCCCTGGCCTCATGACGCCCCCACCCCCTTCAGGAAGGGGCCGTCATGGACACAAACTCCAGCTTGAGGCAACATCTGATACTCGCCCTGACCTCAGATGCAGGAGATCTCAATTCAGCCTCTGCACAGTAGGCCCAAACCTCGTGCTAGCTTGTATTTTCAGACTTCCTTCCTCACACTCCTGGCAAACATGTCCTCAAGACTTGGAATTCTGGAACCAAAATGCAGCCGTATGCTGGCCCTCCAGAAGAAAAACGTTGCTCTATGGGGATCTCCATAAACCCCAAATGAGGATCAACCTGCTCGGTTCTCGATCTCACCCCAATTGGATGGTTCGGATTGTCCATTCATCCCTCCCCAGAGCTCTGCTTTGGAATCCCTCTTTTGGTGGGACACCTGAGGTAACAAAACTAAAAGGACTCCTCCCATCCTTCAGATTGACCCCAAACAATTGGGATTGGACCAAATTCACAGAGAGAGAGTCTCGTCCATGGCCCATGAGGCCTCCCCGAGATTCCACAGCCATCGTTGACAACAAATCCAGAGACAAAAGTCTGAGCAAGCTCCTCACACTCGCTCTTTTGTCGTATCCCGAAGAGTTCTCCTCACGGTCTGTAGATCGGGCCTGCCATACCTACTTCCCAAACCTAAGCCGAGTTTGTGTTTTCAGACTTCTGTCCCCACATTCCTGGCCCACAGACCCTTCAGGCTGGGGCCCCTGGAGCCACACATCAGGACTGTGCCTGTCCATACCACGGGAATTCTGCCCATTCCATTGTCCACATTCGTACAAATTAGGAAAAACCTCCAGAGTCCCCAAGGACATCCCAATAATGTAGGACGCCCAGGACAAACAAGGGTCATCTGAAACCAGCTGCGCATCTACCTCTACTCAGCGTAGATGGATGTCCCCAGAGAGAAGAAGATTGAATCAGACAGGCCCCTAGGCCTGAATCAGATTCATTGCTTTCGGTTACAGGTATCTCTCCTCAGAGGCCTGGTTTCCAATATTAGCATATGGGGATTTCATGAGGCAGCAATCAGAACAAATATCTTCTCCACATGGGAAAATTATCCTTTGAAGATTTCTCAAAACCTCCAGTTAGGAGAATCCTTCAGGGCCTGTGTGCCACTGCCCCATTACAAGGTCTCCATGGACAGAAATCCACATTAGAACCCATCCGCAGGAAATTCCATTTCAACTCAGCTCCCTTGGTTGCTCCCCCAGAGCGAGCACACTGAACCTGTCTTGACTAGGAGAGAATTGGAATACGAGGCGAGCTGCCCAACCATCCATCCTTAGAGCTCTGCTCTGGCGTCGTTCCGTATGGGATGTCCTGGAGCCATCCAACAGGTCTCAAATGTCCAGCAGAAGGAATCCTTGAGTTTTGGAGCTTCTCACAACTCCCAACCTGGGAAAATCTAGATGGCTTTGTGATGCCCCCCGATTTATGAAGGGGAAATCAAGGACAGGAACTCCAACCTAAGCCAACGTCTGATCTTCACCCTGAATTCAGATGCACGAGATCTCGATGCAGCTCTGCAGAGTGTGCTTTCTTTGCGCTCGCCCTGAAACCTATGACTAGCTTGTGTTCTCAGACTTCCGTCCTCACACTCCTGGCCCCCAAGCCCTCACATTTGGAAATTCGGGACACAAAATGAAGCATTCTGCCTGCCTTCCAGAAGAAAAACTTTGACCTATGGAGTTTCTCACATAACCCAAATGAGGATAGACATACACGGCACTCGAATGTACCCAAATTAGATAGTCTAACCTGGCCACTAATACACTGTCTGATACAGAGTGAGCCCGGACCTCCTGACCAAAACCGAGACAGCTGACCGCACACTGAGAACATCACACCTGCCATGGTCTTAGCTCGTTATATCTTCCCAACCTAACTATTCAGGCTTCAGAACTTAGACCTTAACTCCAAGCCCTGACAAGGGTTGAATGTGATGCAGAAATCAGAACTCCTCCTTACCCAAGGCAAGAAGCCTTGTGGTTGGAAAGTTGTCCAACGATCAGTGTAGGAGAAACCAGCATTCACCCTGAGGCCCCGCCCATTCTTGAGTGCGACGAGAACATAAACACGCATTGTGACACTCAGCGTGAGTCCTGTCCTCTAGTAAGTCCTCACAGTGGCTGGACCATTAGATGTCATAATGGGCTTGACATGTCCCTAGGCCCCAATTTTAACCAGATTTCTGGTTGTCCAGTCGCCCCTCCCCAGGGCTTTACTCTGGAATCCCTCATTTGGTAGGATACCTGAGGTTAAAAAACAAAACAAAACAAAACAACAACAACAACAAAAACGGACTTCTTCCATCCCACAGAATGACCTCAAACTCTTTGGACAAGGCCAAACCCCAGAGAATAAGACTCATCCATTTCCCATGAAGTCACCCGGAAATTTCACGACCATGATTGACACGATATCCAGAGACAAAAACTTGAGCAAGAGCCTCACACTCGCCCTTTTTTCATATCCTGAAGAGTTCTCCTCAAGGTCTGTAGATCCGTCCTGCCATACCTATGACCCGAAACATAAGCCGAGTTTGTGTTTTCAGACAACTGTCCAAACAGCCCTGGCCAAAACACCCTACTGGTTCAAGCCCCTGGAGCCAATCTGAGGACTGTACTTGCCCTCTCCAAGGGAATTCTGTGTGCCCATTCCAATGGCCACAACCCTACTAATAGGATAAACCTACAAAGTCCCTGAGGCCATCCCAATAGTGGTGGCTTCCCAGGACAAACAGGAGTAATCTGAGCCCATCCGAAACCTACCCGCACTCAGACCCGTAGACTGGTGTCCCCAGAGGTAAAAAAAGGAACGAACAGGCCCCTAGGCACTATTCGGATCCATTGCTTTGGTTTCCAGGCATCTCTCCTCAGAGGCCTGGATTTCAATACCAGCATATGGCTGTTTCTTGACTCACACTTCAGTACAAATCTCATCTACACATGGGAAACTTGCACGTGGGAGCTGTGTCAAAGCCTCTTTTTAGGAGAACCCTTCATGGGCCCAGTGCCACCGCTTCATTCCAAGGTCTCCACAGACACAAAAACACATTAGGACCCATCCACAGGAGAGTCCATTTCAACTGAGTGTATTCGGTTCCTCCGCGAGATCCAGCAGATCTAATTTGTCTTGTTGCTAGGAGACAATTGGAATGCGAGGTGGCCAACCCCGCCATCGATCCTTAAAACCCTGCTCAGAATCGTTGGCATGGAGCTAACCAATAGGTCTCATTTGTCCTGCAGAAGAATCTTTGAAGTTGGGAGCTTCTCACAACTCCCATCGTGAGAAAACACCAATGGCCTCGTGATACCCCCCCCTCATGAAGGGGCCCTCAGGGACATAAGGTCAACCTGAGTGATCGTCTGATCCTCACCCTGACTTCAGATGCACGAGATCTCGGTTCAGGTCTGTAGATTGTGCCTGCCATGTCCTCACCAGAAACGTAAGCCTAGCTTGTGTCTTCAGACTTCCATCCTCAGACAAATGCCCATAAGCCCTCCAGTTTGGCAATCCACAATTATAATGCAGCACTCTGCCTGCCCTCCAAAAGAAAAACATTGCCTTCTGGGGCTACCCAGAAACCCCAAATGAAGATCAACCTGCACGCCACTTGGCTGTACCCAAAATATATAGGCTGACCTGGGCAATAATGCCCTTTCTGACAGAGGCTGAGCCTAGACCTCCTGGCTCACCCATACAGCTGGCCGCTCACTGAACACATCGGTCCAGCCATTGCCTGGAAACCTGTGTGTCCGATGAGACCCCACCATTGCTCGTGGGCCACATAGGTGGCAAACTCACATTGTGACCCTCAGCCTTAGCCCAGTCCTCAGGTAAGGCCTCTCAGTGGCTGGATGAAGAGACAGCATATTGAGCTTGCCATGCCCCTAGGCCCCAATTTTTAACCATAGTTCGGGTTATCCCTTCACTCTTCCCCAGGGCTCTACTTTGGAATTCCGCTTTTGGTGGGACACCTGAGGTAACAACCCTGAAAGGAGTACTCCATCCAACAGATTGACGAAAAACAATTGGGATCGGGCTAATCCACAGAGAGCAAGATTCGTCCATGGCCCATGAGGCCTCCTCGACATTCCACGGCCATCGCTGATACAAAATCCAGAGACAAAAGCCTGAGCAAGCGTCTCAGACTCGCACTATCTTCATATCCTAAAGATGTCTTCTCATGGTTTGTAGATCGGGCCTGCCATACCTTCGTCCCCAAACATAAGCTGAGTTTGTGTTTTCAGACTTCTGTCCTCAAAGTCCTGGGCCACACACCATCCAGGCTGGGGACCCTGGAGCCACACATTAGGACTGTGCCTACCCAATCCCTGGGAATTCTGCCCATTCCATTGTCCAAAATCGTACAAATTAGGAGAACCCTCCAAAGTCCCTGAGGCCATCCCAATAGTATAGGTCGCCCGGGACAAAAAAGGTCAGTCTGACACCAGCTGTGCATCTACCTCTACTCATACCCTAGAAGGATGTCCCCAGAGAAGAAGATTGAACCAGAAAGGACCCTAGGCCAAAATCAGATCCATTGCTTTGGTTTACAGGCATGTCTCCTCAAAACACTAGTTTTCAATACCAGCATTGGGGTTTTCCTGAGGCACCCATCAGAACAAACCTCGTCTCCATAAGGAAACGTGTGCATGGGAGCTATGTCAAATGCTGAGGAGAATACTTCAGGGTCCCGGTGCCACCGCCCCATTTAAAGGCCCTCATGGACACAAACACTCATTAGACCCATCCTCAGGAAAGTCCATTTCAACTCAGCCACCCCGGTTGCACCCGCAGAGCCATCAGATCTAAACTCTCTTGTCGCTAGGAGACAATTGGAATGCGAGGCGGGCTTCCCAGGCATCCATCCTCGAACGTTGGTCTGGACTCATCCATATGGGATGTCCTGGAGCTGTCCAACAGGTCTCAATTGTCCCGCAGAAGGAATCCTTGGAGGGGGCATCCCACCACTCCCAACGTGGGAAAACCTCCACACTCTGGAGAATCCGCTCCCTTCATGAAGGGGCCGTCATGAACAGAAAATCCAAGCTGAGCCAACGTCTGATCCTCGCTCTGACTTCAGAAGCATGAGATATTGCTTCAGATCTTCAGGGGGTACCTGCCGTGCCCTCGCCCTGAAACCCAAGTCTAGCTTGTGTTCTCAGACTTCCATCCTCACACTCCTGGCCCCGAAGCCCACAAGTTTGGCAATTCCGGTCCATCATTGCAGCACTCTGCCTGCCCTCTAGAAAAAAATATATTGCCTAATGAGCTGTCCTGGACATTAAATGAGAATATACCTACCTACACGGTACTCGAAAGTACCCAAATTATATAGTCTAACCTGGGCAGTAATGCACTGTCTGACACAACCTGAGCCGGGACCTCCTGAGCAACACCCAGACAGCTGACCGCACACTGAAGACATGAGACCCGCCATGGCCTTAGGTCATCATCTCTGCCCTACCTCATTTTTCAGGCTTCAGAACCTAGACCTTATCTCCAATCACTGCCCAGGGGTGACTGTGATGCAGAAATCAGAACTCCTGCTTACCCATGGCAAGAAACCTTGTGGTTGGCATGTTGTCCTACGTTCAGTGTAGGAGAAACCAGTATTCACCCTGAGGTCACGCCCATTCTTGAGTGCAATGAGGGCATAAACACGCATTGTGACCCTCAGCGTGATTCCTGACCTCTAGTAAATCCTCTCAGTGGCTGGACCATTAGATGTCATAATGGGCTTGACATGTCCCTAGGCCCCAATTTTTAACCAGATTTCTGGTTGTCCAGTCACAACTCCCCAGGGCTCTACTCTGGAATCCCTCATTTGGGGGGACACTTGAGGTTGAAAAACAAAACAAAACAAATCAACACAACAGAACAACGGACTTCTTCCATCCCACAGAATGAACCCAAACTCTTTGATCGGGGCCAAACCCCCAGAGAATAAGACTCGTCCATTTCCCATGAAGTCATCCGGAACTTTCACAATCATGAGTGACACGATATCCAGCGACAAAAACTTGAGCAAGAGCCTCACACTTGCCCTTTTTTCATTTCCCGAAGAGTTCTCCTCCTGGTCTGTAGATCAGTCCTGCCATACCTATGACCCGAAACATAAGCCGAGTTTGTGTTTTCAGACAACTGTCCAAACAGCCGTGGCCTACACACCCTACAGGCTCAGGCCCCTGGAGACAAAACTGACGACTGTGCTTGCCCTCTCCAAGGGAATTGTGTGTGCCCATTCCAATGGCCACAACCCTACTAATAGGATAAACCTCCAAATTCCCTGAGGCCATCCCAATTATTTTGGCTTCCCAGGACAAACATGGGCAATCTGGGCTCATCTGAGCACCTACCGGCACTCAGACCCGTAGACTGATGTCCCCAGAGGTAAAAAGGAACGAACAGGCCCCTAGGCACCTATCGGATCCATTGGTTTGGCCCTGGCATCTCTCCTCAGAGGCCTGGATTTCAATAACAGCATATGGCTGTCTCTTGACTCACCCATCAGAACAAATCTCATCTACACATGGGAAACTTGCACGATGGTGCTGTGTGAAAGCCTCTCTTTAGGAGAACCCTATATGGCCCCAGTGCCACCGCTTCATTCCAAGGTCTCAGTAGACGCAAAAAATCATATTAGGACACCTCCACCGGCGCGTCCATTTCAACTCAGCCTCCTCGGTTGCTCCCCCAGATCCAGCAGATCTAACCTGTCTTGTTGCTTGGAGACAATTGGAATGCGAGGTGGGCTACCCAGACATCCATCCTTAGAACCCTGCTCGGAATCGTTGTCCTGGAGCCAACCAACAGGTCACAATTGTCCTGCAGAAGAATCTTTGCAGTTGGGAGCTTCTCACAACTCCCATCGTGGGAAAACCCCCATGGCCTCGTGATTCACCCCCCTTCAAGAAGGGGCCATCAGGAACAGAATGTCCAACCTGAGCGATCATCTGATCCTCGCCCTGTCTTTAGACGCACGAGATCTCGATCAGGTCTGTAGATTGTGCCTGCCATATCCTCACTCAAATAGCTAGGCCCAGCTTGGGTTCTCAGACTTCCGTCCACAGAATACTGGCCCAGAAGCTCTCATGTTTGGCAATATAGAACTACAATGCAGCACTCTGCCTGCCCCCTCCAGAGGAAAAACATTGCCCTCTGGGGCTACCCAGAAACCCCCAATGAGGATCAACCTGCACGGCATTCGGCTGTACCCCAATATATAGGCTGACCTGGGCACTAATGCCCTTTCTGACACAGCCGGAGCCTGGACCTCCTGGCCCCACCCAGACAGCTGGCCGCACACTGAGCATATCGGACCCGCCATGGCTTAGGACGTCATCTCTTCTCAACCTCGGTTTTCAGGCTTCAGAACTTAGACCTTATCTCCAATCACTGCCAGGGTTTGAAAATGATGCAGAAATCAGAACTCTTTCCCCATGGCAAGAAACGTTTTGGTTGGCATGTTGTCCAAGGTTCAGTTTAGTTGAAACCAGTGTGGCCCATGAGGCCCCGCCCATGCTTGCGGGCCACATTGGTCACAAACACACAATGTGACCCTCAGCCTGAGCCCAGTCCTCAGATAAGGCCTAAGTGGCTGGATGGATTGACAGCATATTGGGCTTGCCATGCCCCTAGGCCCCAAATTTTTAACCATAGTTCGGGTTGTCCCTTCACTCTTACCCAGGGCTCTGCTTTGGAATTCCTCTTTTGGTGGCACACCTAAGGTAACAAACATGAAAGGAGTACTCCCATCCCACAGATTGACTAAAAACAATTGGAATCGGGCCTAATCCACAGAGAAAAGATTCTTCCATGACCCTTGAGGCCTCCCCAACATTCCACGGCCTTCGCTGATATAAAATCCAGAGACAAAAGCCTGAGCACACGCCTCAGACTCGCTCATTCTTCATATCCTGAAGAGTTCTTAAGATAAGAAGCTACACGACACTCGAATGCACCCAATCAGAACAGCATATGGGTGTTTCTTGACTCACCCATCAGAACAAATCTCATCTACACATGGGAAACTTGTACGATGGAGCTGTGTGAAAGCCTCTCTTTAGGAGAACCCTTCAGGGCCCCAGTGCAACTGCTTCATTCCAAGGTCTACATAGATGCAAAATCATATTAGACACATCCACGGGAGAGTCCATTTCAACTCAGCCTCCTGGGTTGCTCCCCCAGATCCAGTAGATCTAACCTGTCTTGTTGCGTGGAGACAATTGGAATGAGAGGTGGGCTACCCAGCTATCCATCCTTAGAAGCCTGTTCGGAATCGTCGTCCTGGAGCCAACCAACAGGTCTCAATTGTCCTGCAGAAGAATCTTTGCAGTTGGGAGCTTCTCAAAACTCCCATCGTGGGAAAACCCCCATGGCCTCGTGATCCACCCCCCCTTCAAGAAGGGGCCATCAGGGCCAGAATGTCCAACCTGAGCGATCGTCTGATCCTCGCCCTGTCTTCAGATGCACGAGATCTCGATTCAGGTCTGTAGATTGTGCCTGCCATATCCTCACCCAGAATCCTAGGCCTAGCATGGATTCTCAGATTCCGTCCTCAGACTACTGGCCCACAAGCCCTCCAGTTTGACAATCCAGACTACAATGCAGCACTCTGCCTGCCCTCCAGAAGAAAAACATTGCCCTTTGGGGCTACCCAGAAACCCCAAATGAGGATCAACCTGCATGCCATTCAGCTGTACCCCAAATATATAGGCTGACCTGGGCACTAATGCCCTTTCTGACACAGCCTGAGCCTAGACCTCCTGGCCCCACCCAGACAGCTGGCCGCACACTGCTCACATCGGACCCGCCATGGCCTTAGGACGTCATCTCTTCTCAACCTGGGTTTTCAGGCTTCAGAACCTAGACCTTATCTCCAATCACGGCCCGGGTTTGAAAATGATGCAGAAATCAGAACTCTTTCCCAATGGCAAGAAACCTTGTGGTTGGCATGTTGTCCAATGTTCAGTGTACGAGAAACCAGCATTCAGCCTGAGGCCACGCCCATTCGTGAGTGCGACGAGGGCATAAACACGCATTGTGACCCTCAGCGTGAGTCCTGTCCTCTATTACGTCCTCTCAGTGGTTGGACCATTAGATGTCATAATGGGCTTGACATGTCCCTAGGCCCCAATTTTTAACCAGATTTCTGGTTTTCCAGTCGCCCCTCCCCAGGTCTCTACTCGGGAATCTCTCATTTGGTGGGACACCTGAGGTTGAAAAAACAAAACAAAATAAATCAACCACAACAGAACAACGGACTTCTTCCATCCCACAGAATGACATCAAAATCTTTAGACGGGGCCAAAACCCCAGAGAGTAAGACTCGTCCATTTCCCATGAAGTCACCCGGAAATTTCACGACCATGAGTGACACGATATCCAGAGACAAAAACATGAGTAAGAGCCTCACACTCGCCCTTCTTTCATATCCCGAAGAGTTCTCCTCATGGTCTGTAGATCAGTCCTGCCATACCTATGACCCGAAACATAAGCCGAGTTTGTGTTTTCAGACAACTGTCCAAACAGCCCTGGCCTACACACCCTACAGGCTCATGCCCCTGGAGCAAAACCTGACGACTGTGCTTGCCCTCTCCAAGGGAATTGTTTGTGCCCATTCCGAAGGCCACAGCCCTACTAATAGGACAAACCTCCAAAGTCCCTGAGGCCATCCCAATATTTGTGGCTTCCCAGGACAAACAGGGGCAATCTGGGCCCATCTGAGCACCTATCGGCGCTCACACCTGTAGACTGATGTCTCCAGAGGTAAAAAGGAACGAACAGGCCCCTAGGCACCTATCGGATCCATTGGTTTGTCTTCCAGGCATCTCTCCTCAGAGGCCTGGATTTCAATAACAGCATATGCCTGTTTCTTGACTCACCCATCAGAACAAATTTCATCTACACATGCGAAACTTGCACGATGGAGCTGTGTGAAAGCCCCTCTTTAAGAGAACCCTACAGGGCCCCAGTGCCACCGCTTCATTCCAAGGTCTCCATAGACACAAAATCATATTAGGACATATCCACGGGAGAGTCCATTTCAATTCAGCCTCCTCGGTTGCTCCCCCTGATCCAGCAGATCTAACCTGTTGTTGCTTGGAGACAATTGGAATGTGAGGTGGGCTACCCAGCCATTCATCCTTAGAACCCTGCTCTGAATCGTTGTCCTGGATCCTACCAACAGGTCGCAATTGCCCTGCAGAAGAATCTTTGCAGTTGGATCTTCTCACAACTCCCATCGTGGTAAAACCCCCACGGCCTCGTGATCCACCACCCCTTCAAGAAAGGGCCATCAGGGACAGAATGTCCTACCTGAGCGATCGTCTGATCCTCGCCCTGACTTCAGATTCACGAGACCTCAATTCAGGTCTGTAGATTGTGCCTGCCATATCCTCACCCAGACACCTAGACCTAGCTTGGGTTCTCAGACTTCCGTCCTCAGACTGCTGGCCCACAAGCCCTCCAGTTTGGCAATCCAGAACTACATGCAGCACTCTGCCTGCCCTCCAGAAGAAAAACATTGCCCTCTGGTGCTACCCAGAAACCACAAATGAGGATCAACCTGCATGCCATTTTGTTGTACCCCAAATATAAGGGCTGTCCAGGGCACTAATGCCCTTTATGACACAGCCTGAGCCTTGACCTCCTGGCGGTACCCAGGCAGCTGGCTACACACTGAGCACATCGGACCCACCATGGCCTTAGGTCGTCATCTCTTCTCAACCTCGGTTTTCAGGCTTCAGAACCTAGACCTTATCTCCAATCACGGCCCGGGTTTGAAAATGATGCAGAAATCAGAACTCTTTCCCCATGGCAAGAAACCTTGAGGTTGGCATGTTGTCCAAGTTCAGTGTACTTGAAACCAGTGTGGCCCATGCGGCCCCACCCATGCTTGCGGGCCACATTGGTCACAAACACACATTGTGACCCTCAGCCTGAGCCCAGTCCTCAGGTAAGGCCTCTCAGTGGCTGGATGGAGAGACAGCATATTGGGCTTGCCATGCCCCTAGGCCTCAATTTTTAACCGTAGTTCGGGTTGTGTCTTCACTCGTCCCCAGGGCTCTGCTTTGGAATTCCTCTTTTGGTGGGACACCTGAGGTAACAAACCTGAAAGAGTCCTCCCATCCCACAGATTGACGAAAAACAATTGTGATCGGGCCAAATCCACAGAGAGCAAGATGCGTCCATGGCCCATGAGGCCCCCCAACATTCCACGGCCTTCGCTGATAAACAATCCAGAGACAAAAGCCTTAGCACGAGCCTCAGACTCGCCTATTCTTCATATCCTGAAGAGTTCTTCAGATAAGAACCTACACTGCACTCGAATGCACCGAAAATATATCGTCTAACCTGGGCACTAATGCACTGTCTGACAACCTAAGCCTGGACCTCGTGACCAACACACAGACAGCTGACCGCACATTGAGCACATCAGACCCGCCATGGCCTTAGGTCATCATCTCTTCCCTACCTCACTTTTCAGGCTTCAGAACCTAGAACTTATTTCCAGTCACTGCCCAGGGGTGACTGTGATGCAGAAATCAGAACACTTCCTTACCCATGAAAGAAACCTTTTGGTTGGCATGTTATCCAACGTTCAGTGTAGTAGAAAGCAGCAATCACCCTGAGGCCACGCCCATTCTTGAGTGCAACGAGGGCATAAACACGCATTGTGATCCTCAGCGTGAGTCCTGTCCACTAGTACGTCCTCTCAGTGGCTGGACCATTAGATGTCATAATGGGCTTGACATGTCCCTAGGCCCCAATTTTTAACCAGATTTCTGGTTATCCAGTCACCCCTGCCCAGGGCTCTACTCTGGAATCCCTCATTTTGTTTGACACCTGAGTTTGAAAATCAAAAGAAAACCAATCAACAACAACAGAACAACGGACTACTTCCATCCCAAAGAATGACCCCAAACTCTTTGGACGAGGCCAACCCCCAGGGAGTAAGACACGTCCATTTCCCATGAAGTCACCCGGAAATTTCACGACCATGACTGACACGATATCCAGAAAGAAAAACTTGAGAAAGAGCCTCACACTCGCCCTTTTTTCATATCCCGAAAAGTTCTCCTCATGGTCTGTAGATCAGTCCTGCCATCCCTTGACCGGAACCATAAGCCGAGTTTGTGTTTTAAGACAACTGTCCTAACAGCCCTGGCCTACACACCCTACAGGCTCAGGCCCCTGAGCCAAACCTGACGACTGTGCTTACCCTCTCCAAGGGAATTGTATGTGCCCATTCGAATGGCCACAACCCTACGAATAGGATAAACCTACAAAGTCCCTGAGGCCATCCCAATATTTGTGGCGTCCCAGGACAAACAGGGGCAATCTGGGCCCATCTGAGCACCTACAGGTACTCACCCGTAGACTGATGTCCCCAGAGGTAAAAAGAAACGAACAGGCCCCTAGGCACCTATCGGATCCATTGCTTTGGTTTCCAGGCATCTCTCCTCAGAGGCCTGGATTTCAATAACAGCATATGGCTGTTTCTTGACTCGCCCATCAGAACAAATCTCATCTCCAATGGGAAACTTGCACGATGGAGCTGTGTGAAAGCCTCTCTTTAGGAGAACCCTTCAGAACCCAGGGCCACCGCTTCATTCCACCGTTCATTCCATAGACACAAAATCATATTAGGACACATCCACGGAGGAGTCCATTTCAACTCAGCCTCCTCGGTTGCTCCCCCAGATCCAGAATATGTAACCTGTCTTGTTGCTTGGAGACAATTGGATTGCGAGGTGGGCTACCCAGCCATCCATCCTTAGAACCCTGCTCGGAATCGTTGTCCTGGAGCCAACCAACAGGTCTCAATTGTCCTGCAGAAGAATCTTTGCAGTTGGGAGCTTCTCACAACTCCCATCGTGGGAAAACCCACATGGCCTCGTGATCCACCCCCGCTTCAAGTAGGGGCCATCAGGGACAGAATGTCCAACCTGAGCCATCGTCTGACCCTCGCCCAGACTTCAGATGCACCAGATCTCGATTCAGGTCTGTGGATTGTGCCTGCCATATCCTCACCCAGAATCCTAGACCTAGCTTGGGTTCTCAGACTTCCATCCTCAAACTACTGGCCCACAAGCCCTCCATTCGGCAATCCAGAACTACAATGCAGCACACTGCCTGCCCTCCAGAAGAAAAACATTAGCCTCTGGGGCACCCAGAAACCCCAAATGTGGATCAACTTGCACACATTTGGCTGTACCCCAAATATATAGGCTGACCTGGGCACTAATGCCCTTTCTGACACAGCCTGAGCCTGGACCTCCTGGCCCCACCCAGACAGCTTGTCGAACACTGGGCACATCAGACCCGTCATGGCCTTCGTTCGTCATCTCTTCTCAACCTCAGTTTTCAGGCTTCAGAACCTAGACCTTATCTCCAATCACGGCCCGTGTTTGAAAATGATGCAGACATCAGAATTCTTTCCCCATGGCAAGAAAACTTGTGGATGGCATGTTGTCCAAGGTTCAGTGTTGTTGAAACCAGTGTGGCCCATGAGGCCCCGCCCATGCTTGCTGGCCACATTGGTCAAAAACACACATTGTGACCCTCAGCCTGAGCCCAGTCCTCAGGTAAGGCCTCTCAGGAATGGATGGAGAGACAGCATATTGGGCTTGCCATGCCCCTAGGCCCCAGTTTTTAACCGTATTTCGGGTTGTCCCTTCACTCTTCCCCAGGGCTCTGCTTTGGAATTCCTCTTTGGTGGGACACCTGAGGCAACAAACCTGAAAGGAGTCCTCCCATCCCACAGATTGACGAAAAACAATTGGGATCGGGCCAAATCCACAGAGAGCAAAATTCGTCCATGGCCCTTGAGTCCTCCCAAACATTCCACGGCCATCGATGATACAAAATCCAGAGACAAAAGCCTGAGCACGCGCCTCAGACTCGCTCATTCTTCATATCCTGAAGAGTTCTTCAGATACGAACCTACACGGCACTCTAAGGCACCCAAAATATATAGTCTAACCTGGGCACTAATGCACTGTCTGACAACCTGAGCCCGGACCTCGTGACCAACACCCAGACAGCTGACCGCGCACTGAGCACATCAGACCCGCCATGGCCTTAGGTCATCATCTCTTCCCTACCTCAGTTTTCAGGCTTCAGAACCTAGACCTTATCTCCAATCACTGCCCAGGGGTGACTGTGATGCAGAAATCAGGACTCTTCCTTACCCATGGCAAGAAACCTTGTGTTTGGCATGTTGTCCAACGTTCAGTGTAGGAGAAACCAGCATTAACCCTGAGGCCCCCGCCCATTCTTGAGTGCGAAGAGGGCATATACACGCATTGTGACCCTCAGCGTGAGTCCTGTCCTCTACTATGTCCTCTCAGTGGCTGGACCATTAGATGTCATAATGGGCTTGACATGTCCCTAGGAACCAATTTTTAACCAGATTTCTGGTTGTCCAGTCGCCCATCCCCACGGCTCTTCTCTGGAATACCTCAGTTTGCGGGGCACCTGAGGTTGAAAAACAAAACAAAACAAATCAACAACAACAGAACAACGGACTTCTTCCATCCCATAGAATGACCCCAAAAACTCTTTGGACGGGGCCAAAAACCCATAGAGTAAGACTCGTCCATTTCCCATGAAGTCACCCAGAAAATTTCACGACCATGAGTGACACGATATCTAGAGACAAAAACTTGAGCAAGAGCCTCACACTCGCCCTTTTTTCATATCCCGAAGAGTTCTCCTCATGGTCTGTAGATCAGTCCTGCCATACCTATGACCCGAAACATAAGCCGAGTTTGTGTTTTCAGACAACTGTCCAAACAGCCCTGGCCTACACACCCTACAGGCTCAGGCCCCTGGAGCCAAACATGAAGACTGGGCTTGCCCTCTCCAAGGGAATTGGATGTGCCCATTCCAATGGCCACAACCCTACTAAGAGGATAAACCTCCAAAGTCCCTGAGGCCATCCCAATATTTGTCGCTTCCCAGGACAAACAGGGGTTATCTGGGCCCATCTGAGCACCTACCTGCACTCAGACCCGTAGACTGATGTCCCCAGAGGTAAAAAGGAACGAACTGGCCCATAGGCACCTATCGGATCCATTGCTTTGGTTTCCAGGCATCTCTTCTTAGAGATCCTTAGAACCTTAGAAGAATTCTGCTCTTTCGTCGTTCCTTATGGGACATCCTTGAGCCATCCAACAGGTCTCGACTGTCCCACAGGAGTCCTTGTGCATGGACCACCTCACAACTCATATCATGGAAAGCTTCCAAGGTCACATGATGCCCCCAATCTTCATGAAGGCAGATCATGGAAAGAAACTCCAACCTGAGCCAACGGCTGATCTTCTCCTTGACTTCAGATGCACGAGATCTTGATTAAGCTCTTCAGAGTGCACCTGCTGTGCCCTCACCCCAAAACCTAAGCATAGCTAGTGTTCTCAGACTTCCGTCCTCACTCTCCTGGACCACACACACTCCCTTTTGGGATTTCCGATGACACAGTGCTGCACTCTGCCTGCCCTCTAGAAGAAAAACGTTGCCCTATGGGTCTACACAGAAACCTCAAATGAGGATAAACCTGCATGCCACTCAACTGTACACCAATTATATAGTCTAGCCTGTGCACTAATGCCCTGTCTGACACAACCTGAGGCCTGAATTCCCAACCGACACCCAGACAGCTTGCCGTACACTGAGAACATCTGAACCGCCATGGCCTTAGGTTGCCATCTCTTTCCAACCTGGTTTTCAGGCGACAGAAACCTAGACCTTATCTCTACTCATTTCCCATGGTTGAACGTGATGCAAAAATCATAACTCCTCCTTCCCTCTCGCCAGAATCTTGTGGTTGGCATCTTATCCAAAGTTCAGTGTAGGACCCCTGTGGGGCCTACAGGAGTAGTAGTAGGGCCCCTGAGGGTAGTGTAGGGTCCCCGAGGCCCTGCCCATGCTTAAGAGCTGCGGTGGGCACAAACACACATTGGGACCCCCAGTTTGAACCCTGTCCTCATGTAAAGCCTCTCAGTGGCTGGACCATGAGCCCACATATGGGGCCTGTCATGCCCCAAGTCACCCAATCTTAACCAGAGGTAGAGACATCTAGTCACCCCTACTCAGGGCTCTGCTCTGGAATCCCTCTTTGGTGGGACATTTTGAGGTAAGTAAACACAGAAAGGATTCCTCCCACCCACAGAATGTCCACAATCACTTGGGATCAGGCCATCCCCAGAGAGAAAGACTCCTCCATGGCCCATGAGGCTAGCCCGACATTCCACGGCCACTATTGACACAAAATCCAGAGACATAAGCCTCACCCTTAGGTCAGTACAAAGAGGGGTGATCTGTCACAAGTTGAGCAACGACCTCAACTCACCCGTAGACAGATATCCCAAGAGAAAGGTATTAACCTGGACAGGCCCCTAGAACGTAATTGGTTCCATTGCTTTTGTTTCTAAGCATCTCTCCTCAGAGGCCTGTTTTCCAATACCAGCTTATGGGGGATTCCAGAGATACCAATCAGAACAAATCTTGTCTCCACATGGGAAACTTATCCTTTGGAGCTCTGTAAAAACCTCCAGTTAGGAGAAAGCTTCAGGTAACCGGAGCCACCGCCCTATTCCAAGGTCTCCATGGACACAAACCCGCATTATGACCATTCAGCAGGAGAGTACATTTCAACTCAGCCCCGTTGATTACTCCCCCAGAGCCAGAATATCAAACCTGCCTAGTCGATAGGAGACAACTGGAATGCAAAGCAGACTCTCTAGGCATCCATCATTGGAATCCTGCTCTGGCGCCGTTCCATATGGGATGTCCTGGGAGCCTTCCAACATGTCTTGACTGTCCTGCAGAAGGAATCCTTTCAGATTGGAGCATCTCACAACTCCTATCGTGGGAAAACCTACATGGCCTCATGAGATGCTCCCCTTTATAAAGGGGCCATCATGGACAGAAACTCCAACCTGAGCCAACTTCTGATCCATTGCTTTGGTTTCTATGTATCTCTCCTCAGAGGCCTGGTTTCCAATATCAGAATATGGGGGTTTCCTAAGGAAACAATCAGAACAGATCTCATCTCCACATGAGAAACTTGCTCTTTGGAGCTTTGTCAAAACCTCAGGTTAGGAGGATCCTTCAGGGCGCTGGCACCATGGCCCAATTCCAAGGTCTCCAAGGACACAAACTTACATTATGATCCATCCTCAGGAGAGTCCATTTCAAATCAGCCCCCTCGGCTGCTCACCCAGAGCCAGCAGATCAAACCTGCCTTGTCACTAGGAGACAGTTGGAATGCGAGGTGGGCTGCCCAGGCATCCATCCTTAGAACCCTGCTCTGGAGAATTTCTTTATGGGACGTCTTGAATCCAACCAACCTGTCTTGACTGTCTCGCAGAATGAATCCTTGTGGTTTGAAGCATCACACAATCCCACTGTGAGAAATCCTCCATTTCCTCATGATGCCCCACACCTTCATAAATGAGCCATCATGGACAGAAACTCCATCCTAAGCCAAAGTCTGACCCGCGCCCTGAATTCAGAAGCACGAGATCTCGATTCAGCACTTGAGAGTGTGCCTGCTGTGCCCTCGCCCCGAAACCTAAGCCTATCTTGTGTTCTCAGACTTCCGTATTCACAATCCTGGCCACACCCCTCCAGTTTGGCAATTCTGGAGACACAATGCAGCACTCTGCCTGCCCTCCAGAAGAAAAATGTTGCCCTATAGGGCTAACCAGAAACGCCAAATGAGTAAAAACCTGCATGCCACTCGACCATACCCCAATTATACAATCTAGCCTGTGCACTAAAGCCCTGTCTGACACAGCCTGAAGGCAGACCTCCAGTCCAACACCCAGACAGCTGGCCTTACACTGAGCTTATCAAACCCACAATGGCTTTCGGCCATCATCTCTACCCAACCTCAGTTTTCACCTTCAGAACCTAGACCTTATCTCCACTCACTGCTCAGGAGTGAACGTGATACAAGAATCAGAACTTCTCCTTCGCCATGGCAAGAAACCTTGTGGTTGGCATGTGGTCCAACGTTCATTGTAGGAGAAAGCAGCATGGACTATGAGGCCCCACCTAACCCTGAGGGCTACAATTTGCACAAACACACATTGTGAACCTCAGAGTGTGCCCTATCCTCATGTAAAGCCTCTTAGTGACTGGAACAACAGCCCACATATGGGGCTTGCCAAGCCCCTAGTCCCCCAATCTCAACCAGAGTTAGAGATGTCTAGTCACCCCTACTCAGGGCACTGCTCTGGAATTCCTCTTTGGTGGGACACCTGAGGTAAAAAAAAAAAAAAAAAATACAGAAAGGACTCTTCCCATCCACAGAATGATCCCAACCACTTGGGATCAGGCCAAATCACCAGAGAAATACTTGTCCATGGCCCGTGAGGACACCCCGACATTCCACAGCCACCGTAGGCACAAAATCCAGAGCCAAAAGCCTGAGCAAACGCCACATACTCGCCCTTTGTTCATAGCCCGGAAAATTCTCACGGTCTGTAGATCGAGCCTTCATACATACATCCCCAAACCTAAGCTGAGTTTGTGTTTTCAGACTTCTGTCCCCACAGTCCTGGCCCACACACCATCCAAGCTGGGGCCCCTGGAGCCACACCTGAGGACTGTGGCTTCCTTCTCCAGGGGAATTCTGCCATTTCCATTGGCCACAACCCTATAGATTAGGAGAAACCTCCAAACTCCCCGAGGCCATCCCAATAGTGTTGGCTGCTCAGGACAAACGGGGATGATCTTTCACAAGTTAGGAAACTACCTCCACTCAGACCCAGAGACAGATATCCCCATAGAATAAGATTGAACTGGACAGGCACTTAGGCCCTAATCAGATCCATTGCTTTTGTTTCCAGGCATCTCTCCTCAGAGGCCTGGTTACCAATGCAAGCATATGGGGGATTACTGAGGCACTCATAGAAAAATCTCGTCTCCACATAGGAAATGTACTCTTTGGAGCTCTATAAAAAACCTCTGTTTAGGAGAATCATTCAGGGCCCCGGATCAAGTGCCCCATTCCAAGGTCTCCATGGACTTAAACCCACATTACGATCTATCCTCGGTAGAGTCCATGTCAACTCATCCCCCTTGGTTTCTCCCCCAGGGCCTGCAGATCAAACCTGCCTTGTTGCTAGGAGACAACTAGAATGGGAGGCGGGCTGCCCAGGAATCCATCCTTAGAACCCTACCCTGGAGTCGTTCCATATGGGACATCCTAGAGCCATCCAACAGGTCTCAAGTGTCCCCCACAGAAGGAATCTTTGCAGTCTGGTGCATCTCACAACTCCCATTGTGGGAAAATCTTCATGGCCTCTTGAGACGCTCCACTTTATAAAGGGGCCATCATGGACAGAAACTCCAACCTGAGCAAACGTCTGATATTCGCCCTGGCTTCAGGTGCATGCGATCTTGATTCAGCTCTGCAGAGTGTGCCTTCTGTGCCCTCACCCCAAAAACTAAGGCTAGCTTGTGTTCTCAGACTACCGTCCTCACACCCCTGGCCCAAAAGCCCTACAGTTTGGCAATACTGGGGCCACAATGCAGCACTCTGCCTGCCCTCCTCCAGAAGAAAAACGTTGCCTTTTGGAGCTACCTGGAAACCCGAATGAGGATCAACTGAACGGCACTCGACTGCACCCCAAATATACAGTCTACCCTGTCTAATGCCCTGTCTGACACAGCATGAGCCCACACCTCCAGACCTACGCTCAACAGCTAGCCACACACTGAGCTCATTGTACCCATCAGGTCCTTAGGTCTTCATCTCTTCCCAACCTCGGTTTTCGGGTTTCAGAACCTAGACCTAAACTCCAATCACTGTCCAGGGGTGAACGTGATGCAGAAATCACAACTCTTCCTTCGCCATGGCCGGAAACCTTGTGGTTGGCATATTCTCCAACGTTCAGTGTAGGAGAATCCAGCGTGGCCCATGAGGCCCTTCCCATGCTTGAGGGCCTTGTTGGGCACAAATAGGCATTGTGACCCTCAGCATGAGCCCTGTCCTCAAGGAAGACCTCTCAGTGTCTGAATCAAGAGCCCACATATTGGACTTGCCATGCCCCTAGGCCCCCAAACTTAAACAGAGCTGGGGTTATCCAGGTGTCCCTACCAAGGACTCTGCTCGGGGGAATCCCTCTTTTATTGGCACACATGAGGTACAGAAAATAAAATAAAAAAACAGAAAGGACACCTCCCATCCCACAGAATGTGTAGATGAGATTTGTTCTGGTGGGTGAGTCAAGAAACAGCCATATGCTGGTACTGAAATCCAGGCCTCTGAGGAGAGATGCCTGGAAACCAAAGCAATGGATCCGATTAGGGCCTAGGGGCCTGTTCGTTCCTTTTTACCTCTGGGGATATCAGTCTACAAGTCTGAGTGCAGGTAGGTTCTCAGATGGGCTCAGACTGCTCCTGTTTGTCCTGGGAAGCCACCACTATTGGGATGGCCTCAGGGACTTTGGAGGTTTATCCTATTAGTAGTGTTGTGGCCATTGGAATGGGCACACAAAATTCCCTTGGAGAGGGCAAGTACAGTCGTCAGCTTGGCTCCAGGGGCCTAAGCCTGTAGGCTGTGTAGGCCAGGGCTGTTTGGACAGTTGTCTGAAAACACAAACTCGGCTTATGTTTCGGGTCATAGGTATGGCAGGACTGATCTACAGACCATGAGGAGAACTCTTCGGGATATGAAAAAAGAGCGAGTGTGAGGCTCTTGCTCAAGTATTTATCTCTGGATATCATGCCATTCATGGTCATGAAATTTCCGGGTGACTTCATGGGAAATGGACAAGTCTTACTCCCAGGGGTTTGGCCCAATCCAAAGAGTTTGGGGTCATTTTGTCGGACGGAAGAAGTCGTTTTTTTTTGTTGTTGTTGTTTTGTTTTGTTTTGTTTTTCAAACTCAGAGGTCCCACCAAATGAGGGATTCCAGAGTAGAGCCCTTGGGAGGGGCGATTGGACATCCAGAAATCTGGTTAAATTTGGGTCCTAGGGACAGCTAGACTTGGGTTTCAAGGCGAGGTCACGGCATGTACCCCCTGAAGATCTGAAGCAATATCTCATGCATCTGAAGTCAGAGCGAGGATCAGACGTTGGCTCAGCTTGGATTTTCTGTTCATGACGGCCCCTTCATAAAGGGAGCCGAATCTCGAGGCCATGGAGGTTTTCCCACGTTGGGAGTGGTGGGATGCCCCCTCCAAGGATTCCTTCTTCGGGACAATTGAGACCTGTTGGACTGATCCAGGACATCCCATATGGATGAGTCCAGACCAACGTTCGAGGATGGATGCCTGGGAAGCCCGCCTCGCATTCCAATTGTCTCCTAGCGACAAGACAGTTTAGATCTGATGGCTCTGCGGGATCAACCGGGGTGGCTGAGTTGAAATGGACATTCGTGAGAATGGGTCTAATGTGTGTTTGTGTCCATGAGGGCCTTGGAATGGGGCGGTGGCACCGGGACCCTGAAGTATTCCCCTAAGCTTTTGACATAGCTCCCATACACAAGTTTCCTTGTGGAGACGAGGTTTGTTCTGATGGGTGCCTCAGGAAAACCCCAATGCTGGTATGGAATCCAGGGTTTTGAGGAGACATGCCTGTAAACCAAAGCAATGGATCCGATTTTGGCCTAGGGTCCTGTCTTTTTCAATCTTCTTCTCTGGGGAAATCCTTCTAGGGTATGAGTGGAGTTAGATGCTCAGCTGGTGTCAGACTGCCCTTTTTTGTCCCGGGCGGCCTATACTATTAGGATGGCCTCAGGGACTTTGGAGGGTTCTCCTAATTTGTACGATTTTGGAACTTTGAGGACAGAAGTCTGAAAAACACAAACTCAGCTTATGTTTGGGGACGTAGGTATGGCAGGCCCGATCTACAAACCATGCGAAGGCAACTTCAGGATATGAAGATAGTGCGAGTCTGAGGCGCTTCCTTAGGCTTTTGTCTCTGGATTTTGTATCTGCGATGGCCATGGAATGTTGGGGAGGCCTCATGGGCCATGGACGAATTTTGCTCTCTGTGGATTTGGCCCGATCCCAATTGTTTTTCGTCAATCTGTTGGATGGAGGACTCCTTTCAGGGTTGTTACATCAGGTGTCCCTCCAAAAGAGGAATTCCAAAGCAGAGCCCTGGGGAAGAGTGAAGGGACAACACGAACTATGGTTTAAAATTGGGGCCTAGGGGCATGGCAAGCCCAATATGCTGTCTTTCATCCAGCCACTGAGAGGCCTTACCTGAGGACTGGGCTAAGGCTGAGGGTCACAATGTGTGTTTGCTACCTATCTGGACCGCGAGCAATGGCGGGGCCTCAAGGGACACACTGGTTTCCACTACACTGAACGTTGGACAACAAGCCAACCACAAGTTTTCCTGCCATTGGGAAGGAGTTCTAATTTCTGCATCATTTTCAAACCTGGGCAGTGATTCGAGATAAGGTCTAGGTTCTGAAGCCTGAAACCTGAGGTTGGGAAGGGATAACGACCTAAGGCCATGGGGGGTCTGAAGTTCTCAGTTTGTAGCCAGCTGTCTGGGTGGGCCTAGGATGTCCAGGCTCAGACTGTGTCAGAAAGGGCATTATTGCCCAGGTCATCCTATATATTTTGGGTATATCCAAGTGTCGTGCAGGTTGATCTTCATTGTGTGGTTTCTAGGTAGCCCCAGAGTGCAATGTATTACTTCTGCAGGGCAGGTAGAGTGCTGCATTGTAGTTCTGGATTGCCAAACTGAAGTGCTTGTGAGCCAGTAGTCTGTGGACAGAAGTCTGAGGACACAAGCAAGGCTTAGGTTTCTGGGTGAGGACATGGCAGGCACAATCTACAGACCTGAACCGAGATCTCGTGCATCTGAAGTCAGGGTGAGGATCAGACGATCGCTCAGGTTGGACCTTATGTCCCTGATGGCCCCTTTATGAAGGGGGGGGATCATGTGGCCATGGGGGTTCTCTCACGACGGGAGTTCTGAGAAGCTCCCAACTGCAAAGATTCTTCTGCAGGACAATTGAGACCTGTTGGTTGGCTCCAGGCCAATGATTCCGAGCAGGGTTTTAAGGATGGATGGCGGGGTAGGCCACCTCACATTCCAATTGTCTCCTAGCAACAAGACAAGTTAGATCTGCTGGATCTCGCGGAGCAACCGAATACGCTCAGTTGAAATGGACTCTCCTGTGGATGGGTCCTAATGTGTTTTTGTGTCTATGGAGACCTTGTAATGGGGCAGTGGCACACAGGCCCTGAAGGATTCTCCTAACTGGAGGTTTTGAGACATCTTCAAAGGATAATTTTCCCATGTGGAGAAGATATTTGTTCTGCTTGCTGCCTCATGAAATTCCCATATGCTAATATTGGAAACCAGGCCTCTGAGGAGATATACCTGTAACCGAAAGCAATGAATCTGATTCAGGCCTATTGGCCTGTCTGATTCAATCTTCTTCTCTGGGGACATCCATCTACGCTGAGTAGAGGTAGATGCTCAGCTGGTTTCAGATGACCCTTGTTTGTCCTGGGCGGCCTACATTATTGGGAAGTCCTTGGGGACTCTGGAGGTTTTTCCTAATTTGTACGATTGTGGACAATGGAATGGGCAACATTCCCGTAGTATGGACAGGCACAGTCCTGATGTGTGGCTCCAGGCGCCCCAGCCTGAAGGGTCTATGGGCCAGGAATGTGGGGACAGAAGTCTGAAAACACAAACTCGGCTTAGGTTTGGGAAGTAGGTATGGCAGGCCCGATTTACAGACCGTGAGGAGAACTCTTCGGGATACGACAAAAGAGCGAGTGTGAGGCGCTTGCTCAGACTTTTGTCTCTGGATTTGTTGTCAACGATGGCTGTGGAATCTCAGGGAGGCCTCATGGGCCATGGACGAGACTTCCTCTCTGTGAATTTGGTCCAATCCCAATTGTTTTGGGTCAATCTGAAGGATGGGAGGAATCCTTTTAGTTTTGTTACCTCAGGTGTCCCTCCAAAAGAGGGATTCCAAAGCAGAGCTCTGGGGAGGGATTAATGGACAACCTGAACAATCCAATTGGGGTGAGGTCGAGAACCGAGCAGGTTGATCCTCATTTGGGGTTTATGGAGATCCCCATAGAGCAACGTTTTTCTTCTGGAGGGCCAGCATAGGGCTGCATTTTGGTTCCAGAATTCCAAGTCTTGAGGACATGTTTGCCAGGAGTGTGAGGAAGGAAGTCTGAAAAACACAAGGTAGCACGAGGTTTGGGCCCACTGTGCAGAGGCTGAATCGAGATCTCGTGCATCTGAGGTCAGGGCGAGTAGTACCAGATGTTGCCTCAAGCTGGAGTTTGTGTCCATGATGGCCCCTTCCTGAAGGGGGTGGGGGCGTCATGAGGCCAGGGATTTTTCCCTACGCTGGGAGTTGTGAGCTGCTCCAAACTTCAAAGTTTCCTTCTTCAGGACAGTCGAGTACTATTGGATGGTTCCAGGATGCCCCATACAGAAAGACTCGGGAGCAGAGGCCTAAGCATGGATGCCGAGAAACGCCAACTCACCTTCCCATTGCCTGGTCGAGACAAGGCACGCTCAATCTGAGGGCTCTTGGGTGAGCTACCCAGAAGGCTGAGTTTAAATGGACTTTACTGAGGATGAGTCATAATGTTTGTTGGTGGCCATGGAGACCTTGGAATGTGGCAGTAGCTAAGGGACTCTGCAGGATTCTCCAACCCGAAGGGTTTGACACAACTCCAACAAGGAAGCTTTCCATGCGGAGATGAGAGGTGTTCTGTCCTGTGCCTCAGGATAGCCCCATATGCTGGTCTTCGAACCCAGACCTCTGAGGAGTGATACCTGGACACCAAAGACAGAGTTCATAATAGGGCCTAGGGGCCTGTCTGGTTCAATCTTCTGTCTCTGCGGATATCAGTCTGTGTGTCTGCATGGAGGTAGTAGTTGCTCAGCTGGTGTCATAATGCCCCTGTTTGTCCAGTGCGGCTTGCGGTAGTGGGATGTCCTTGGGGACCTTGAGGTTTCTACTCTTTTGTAGAGTTGTGGCCAATGGAACGGGCAGTTTCTTAGGAGAGAGCAGGCACCGTTCTGTGGTGTGGCTCCAGAGACCCCAGCCTGGAGGCGGTGTGGGCCACGGCTGTGCAGACAGACATCCAAAAACCCAAACTCAGCTCAGGTTTGGGGGCCGAGGTTATGGCAGGCCTGATCTACAGTCCGTGAGGGGAGCTCCTCTGGATATGAAAGAAGGGTGAGAGGGAGGCAGTCGCTCAGTCTTTTGTCTCTGGATATTTTGTCCACAATGGCCGTTTAATGTAGGAGTTTCCTCATGGGTCGTAGAAGTTTCCCTCTCTGGTAGTTTGTCCAGCCCCCAAGAGTTTGGGGTCATTCTGTGGGAAGGGAAGAGTCCTGCTTTCTGCTTCATGTGTCCCCCCAGTAGAGGGATTCTGGAGCATAGCAGTGGGTACTGACAACTGGAATACTCGCTCTCTGGTTAAGCCTGGGGGCCTATGGATATGACAAGCCCCATATGCAGGATCTTGGTCCAGCCACTGAGAAGCGTTACTTTAATACGGGACTCACGCTACAGGTCACAATGCATGTCTGTGCCCTAGGCGGCCCTCAAGCACTGGCGGGGCCTTTCCGACAATGCAGGTTTTCCCACATTGAACGTTGGACAACATGCCAACCACAAGGTTTCTGGCCATGGGGAAGGAGGAATTCTAATTTCTGCATCACGTTCACCCCTGGGCAGTGATTGGAGATAAGGTCTCGGTTCTGAAGCCTGAAAACCGAGGGTGGGAAGAGATGACGAACTACAGCCATAGCGGGTCCCTTGTGTCCAGGTTGGAGCCAGCTGTCTAGGTGTCGTTTGGGATGTCTTGTCTCAGGCTGTGCCAGACAGGGCATTCGTATTCAGGGTAGGCTGTATAATTGCTTTACAGTCGAGTGGCATGCATTAGATAATCATTTGGGGTTTCTTATTAGCAGCATAGGGCAAAGTTTTTCTTCTGGAGGGCAGGCAGAGTGCTGCATTGTGGCTTCGGAATTCCCAAACTGGAGGGCTTGTGGGCCAGGAGAGTGAGGACGGAAGTCTGAGAACACAAGCTAGGCTTAGTTTTCGGGGAATGGACATGGCAGGCACACTTTGCAGAGCTGAATTGAGATCTCATGAGTCTGAAGTCAGGTCGAGGATCAGACTTTGGCTCAGGTTGGAGTTTCTGTCCATGTTGGCCCCTTCATGAAGGGGGGGGGGCATTATGAGGCCATGGGGGTTTTCCCACTATTAGAGTGTGTGAGATGCTCCAAACCGCAAGGATTCCTTCTGTGGGACAATTAAGATTTGTTGGATGGCTCCAGGACGTCTCCTAAGGTATTTTTCCAGAACAGGGTTCTAAGTATGGATGCCTGGGCAGACAGCCTCAATTCCAATTGTCTCCTAGCAACAAGAAACGTTTGATCTGCTGGCTTGGGGTAGCATCAGAGGGGGCTGAGTTGGAATGGACTTTCCTGAGGATGGTCTTAAATGAGTTGACATGGACTTTCCTGAGGATGGTCTTAATGTTGGTTTGAGTCCATTGAGACCTTGGTATGGGGCAGTGGCACCAGGGCCCTGAAGGATTCTCCTAACCAGAGGTTATAACAAAGCTCCAATGAGCAAGTTTTCCATGGGGAGACGAGATTTGTTCTTATTGGTGCCTCAGGAAACCACCATTTGCTGGTATTGGAAATGAGGCCTCCTCTGAGGAGAGATGCCTGGAAACCAAAGCAATGGATCTGATTAGGGCCTAGGGGCCTGTCCGGTTCAATATTCTTCTCTGGGGACATCTTTTGTCTGAGTGGAGGTAGTTGCTCAGCTGGTTTGAGATCACACCTGTTTGTCCTGGGCGGCCTACACTATTGGGATGGCCTCGGTAACTTTGGAGGTTTTTCCTAATTTGCAAGGTTGTGGCCAATGGAGTGGGAAGAATTCTCTTGAAAGGGAAGCACAGTCCTGAGGTGTGGCTCCAGGGACCCAAGTGTGGAGCGTGTGTGGTCCAGGGCTATTTGGACAAAAGTCTGAAAACACAAACTCCACTTAGGTTTGGGTCTGTAGGTATGGCCGGCCCGATATATAGACCGTGAGGAGAACTCTTCGGGATATGAAAAAAGGGCGAAAGTGAGGTGCTTGCTCATGCTTATTTTTTTTCTGGATATGTGTCACCGATTGCCATGGAATGTCCGGGGGTCCTCATGGGCCATCGATGAGGCTCCCTTTCTGGGATTTTGACCCAATCCCAAGAGTTTGGGGTCATTCTGTGGGAAGGGAGGAGGCCTTTCTGTTTTTTTTTTTTTTTTTTTTTTTTTTTTTTTTTTTTTACCTCAGATGGACCACCAAAAGAGGGATTCCACAGCAGAGTCCTGGGGAGGTGCGACTGGACAGCCAGAACTCTGGTTAACATTGGGACCTAAGAACATGGCAAGCCCCATATGTGGGCTCTTGGTCCAGACACTGAGAGGCCTTCCTTGAGCATAGGGCTCACATTGAGTTTCACAATGTGTTTTTGTGCCCAAGGAGCCCCTCAAGTCAGGGCGTGGCCTAATGTACCATGCTGGTTTCTCCTACACTGAACGTTGCACAATATGGCAACCACAAGTTTTCTGGCCATGGGGAAGAAGGAGTTCTAATTTCTGCAACACTTTCACTCCTGGACTGTGATTGGATTTAAGGTCTAGGTTCTGAAGCCTGAAAACTGAGGTTGGGAAGAGATGAAGACCTAAGGCCATGGTGTGACTGATGTGCTCAGTGTTCGGCCAGCTGTTGAGTGTGGGTTGGGAGGTGCAGGCTCAGGCTGTGGCAGACAGGGAATTAGTGCCCAGGCTAGACTGTATCATTGGGGTGCAGTCGAGTTTCGTGCAGGTTGGTACTCATTTGTGGTTACTGGGTAGCCCCAGAGGGCAATGTTTTTCTTCTGGAAGGAAGACACAGTGCCACATAGTGGCTCCAGAATTCCCAAACTGGAATGCTTGTGGGCCAGGAGTGTGAGGAAAAAATTCTGAGAACACAAGCCAGACTAGATTTCGGGGTGAGGGGACGGCAGGAACCCTCTGCAGAGATGATTCGAGATCCCGTGTACCTGAAGACAGAGCTAGGATCAGACGTTGGCTCAGGTTGGAGTTTCTGTCCATGACGGCCCCTTCATGAAGGGGAGGGTGTCACGAGGCCATGGAGGTTTTCCCACGATGGGAATTATGAGATGCTCCAAACCGCAATGATTCCTTCCGTGGGACAGTCGAGACCTGCTGGATGGCTCCAGGACATCCCATAAGGAAGTTATCCAGAGCAGGGTTCTAAGGATGGATGCCTGGGCAGCCTGCCTCCCATTCCAGTTGTCTCATAGCGCCAAGTAAAGTTGGATCTGCTGGATCTCGGGGAGTAACCGAGGCGGGTGTGTTGAAATGGGTGAGTTGAGGATGGGTCATAATGTGCATTTGTGTCCATGGAGACCTTGGAATGGGGTGCTTGATCCGGGGCCTTGAGGGATGTTCATAACCGGAGGTTTTGATGGAGCTCTAAAGAGTACATTTCCTACGTAGAGAAGAGAATTGTTTTGATGAGTGCCTAAGGAATCTCCCATATGCTGGTATTGGAAACCAGGCCTCTGAGGAGATATGCCTGGAAACAAAGGCAATGGATATGATTAGGGCCTAGGTGCCTGTCCGGTTCAATGTCTTTCCTGGGGATACGTGTCTATGGATCTGAGGGGAGGTAGGTAGTTGCTCGGCTTGTGTCAGATCGCCCCTTTTTGTCCTGGGCAGCCTATAATATTTGGAATGGCCTCGGATTTTGGAGTTTCTCCTAATCTATAGGGTTGTGGCCAATGGAATGGGCAGAAATCCCCTGGAGAGGGCAGGCACAGTTCTGAGTTTGGCTCTCGGGGCCCAGCCTGGAGGGGGTGTGTGGGCCAGGCCTGTGGGGACAGAAGTCTGAAAACACAAATTCCGCTTAGGATTGGGGACATAGGTATGGCACGCCCAATCTACAGACCGTGATAACACTTCGGGATTGTAAAAGGGTGAGTTTGAGGTGCTTGCTCAGGTTTTTTTCTCTGGATTTGTGTCAACAATGTGGGTCGAATGCTGGCGTGGCCTCATGGGTTGTGGACGGCTTTCCTTCTCTGAGGATTTAACCCAATCCCAAGAGTTTGGGTACATTCTGTGGGATGGGAGGTGTCCTTTTTTTTTTTTTATTTTATTTTATGTACCTCATGTGTGCCAATAAAAGAGGGATTCCAGAGCAGAGTCCTTGGGAGGGACAACTGGATAACCCCACCTCTGTTTAAGTTTGGGGGCCTAGGGGCATGGCAAGTCCAATATGTGGGCTCTTGATTCAGACTCTGAGAGGTCTTCCTTGAGGACAGGGCTCATGCTGAGGGTCACATGCCTATTTGTGCCCAACAAGGCCCTCAAGCATGGGAAGGGCCTCATCGGCCACGCTGGATTCTCCTACACTGAACGTTGGAGAATATGCCAACCACAAGGTTTCTGGCCATGGCGAAGGAAGAGTTGTGATTTCTGCATCACGTTCACCCCTAGACAGTGATTGGAGTTTAGGTCTAGGTTCTGAAACCCGAAAACCGAGTTTGGGAATAGATGAAGACCTAAGGACCTGATGGGTACAATGAGCTCAGTGTGTGGCTAGCTGTTGAGCTTAGGTCTGGAGGTGTGGGCTCATGCTGTGTCAGACAGGGCATTAGACAGGGTAGACTGTATATTTGGGGTGCAGTCGAGTGCCGTTCAGTTGATCCACATTCGGGTTTCTAGGTAGCTCCATAAGGCAACGTTTTTCTTCTGGAGGGCAGGCAGAGTGCTGCATTGTGGCCCCAGTATTGCCAAATTGTAGGGCTTCTGGGCCAGGGGTGTGAGGACGGTAGTCTGAGAACACAAGCTAGGCTTAGTTTTTGGCATGAGGGCACAGAAGGCACACTCTGCAGAGCTGAATCAAGATCTCATGCACCTGAAGCCAGGGCGAATATCAGACGTTTGCTCAGGTTGGAGTTTCTGTCCATGATGGCCCCTTTATAAAGTGGAGCGTCTCAAGAGGCCATGAAGATTTTCCCACAATGGGAGTTGTGAGATGCACCAGACTGCAAAGATTCCTTCTGTGGGACACTTGAGACCTGTTGGATGGCTCTAGGATGTCCCATATGGAACGACTCCAGAGTAGGGCTCTAAGGATGGATGCCTGGGCAGACCGCCTCCCATTCTAGTTGTCTCCTAGCAACAAGGCAGGTTTGATCTGCAGGCCCTGGGGGAGAAACCAAGGGGGATGAGTTGACATGGACTCTACCGAGGATAGATCATAATGTGGGTTTAAGTCCATGGAGACCTTGGAATGGGGCGCTTGATCCGGGGCCCTGAAAGATTCTCCTAAACAGAGGTTTTTATAGAGCTCCAAAGAGTACATTTCCTATGTGGAGACGAGATTTTTCTATGAGTGCCTCAGTAATCCCCCATATGCTGGTATTGGTAACCAGGCCTCTGAGGAGAGATGCCTGGAAACAAAAGCAATGGATCTGATTAGGGACTAAGTGCCTGTCCAGTTCAATCTTATTCTATGGGGATATCTGTCTCTGGGTCTGAGTGGAGGTAGTTTTCTAACTTGTGAAAGATCATCCCTGTTTGTCCTGGGCAGCCAACACTATTTGGATGGCCTCGGGGAGTTTGGAGGTTTCTCCTAATCTATAGGGTTGTGGCCAATGGAAATGGCAGAATTCCCCTGGAGAAGGAAGCCACAGTCCTCAGGTGTGGCTCCAGGTGCCCCAGCTTGGATGGTGTGTGGGCCAGGACTGTGGGGACAGAAGTCTGAAATCACAAACTCAGCTTAGGTTTGGCGATGTATGTATGAAGGCTCGATCTACAGACCGTGAGAATTTTCCGGGCTATGAACAAAGGGCGAGTATGTGGCGTTTGCTCAGGCTCTTGTCTCTGGTTTTTGTGCTTACGGTGGCCGTGGAATGTCGGTGTGTCCTCAAGGGCCATGGACAAGTCTTTCTCTGGTGATTTGGCCTGATCCCAAGTGGTTGGGATCATTCTGTGGATGGGAAGAGTCCTTTCTGTATTTTTATTTTACCTCAGGTGTCCCACCAAAGAGGGATTCCAGAGCAGTGCCCTGAGTAGGGGTGACTAGACATCTCTAACTCTGGTTGAGATTGGGGGCCTAGGGGCTTGGCAAGCCCCATATGTGGGCTGTAGTTCCAGTCACTAAGAGGCTTTACATGAGGATAGGGCTCACGCTGAGGTTCACAATGTGTGTTTGTGCAAATTGTAGCCCTCAGGGATAGGTGGGGCCTCATAGTCCATGCTGCTTTCTCCTACAATGAACGTTGGACCACATGCCAACCACAAGGTTTCTTGCCATGGCGACGGAGAAGTTCTGATTCTTGTATCACGTTCACTCCTGAGCAGTGAGTGGAGATAAGGTCTAGGTTCTGAGGTGAAAACTGAGGTTGGGTAGAGATGATGGCCGAAAGCCATTGTGGGTTTGATATGCTCAGTGTACGGCCAGCTGTCTGGGTGTTGGACTGGAGGTCTGCCTTCAGGCTGTGTCAGACAGGGCTTTAGTGCACAGGCTAGATTGTATAATTGGGGTATGGTCGAGTGGCATGCAGGTTGTTACTCATTTGGCGTTTCTGGTTAGCCCTATAGGGCAACATTTTTCTTCTGGAGGGCAGGCAGAGTGCTGCATTGTGTCTCCAGAATTGCGAAACTGGAGGGGTGTGGCCAGGATTGTGAAGACGGAAGTCTGAGAACACAAGTTAGGCTTAGGTTTCGGAGCGAGGGCACAGCAGGCACACTCTCAAGTGCTGAATCGAGATCTCGTGCTTCTGAATTCAGGGCGCGGATCAGACTTTGGCTTAGGATGGAGTTTCTGTCCATGATGGCCCATTTATGAAGGTGTGGGGCATCATGAGGAAATGGAGGTTTTCTCACAGAGGGATTGTGTGATGCTTCAAACCACAAGGATTCATTCTGCGAGACAGTCAAGACAGGTTGGTTGGATTCAAGACGTCCCATAAAGAAATTCTCCAGAGCAGGGTTCTAAGGATGGATGCCTGGGCAGCCCACCTCGCATTCCAACTGTCTCCTAGTGACAAGGCAGGATTGATCTGCTGCCTCTGGGTGAACAGCCGAGAGGGCTGATTTGAAATGGACTCTCCTGAGGATGGATCATAATGTAAGTTTGTGTCCTTGGAGACCTTGGAATTGGGCCATGGTGCCAGTGCCCTGAAGGATCCTCCTAACCTGAGGTTTTGACACAGCTCCAAAGAGCAAGTTTCTCATGTGGAGATGAGATCTGTTCTGATTGTTTCCTTAGGAAACCCCCATATTCTGATATTGGAAACCAGGCCTCTGAGGAGAGATACATAGAAACCAAAGCAATGGATCAGAAGTTGGCTCAGGTTGGAGTTTCTGTCCATGATGGCCCCTTTATAAAGGGGAGCATCTCATGAGGCCATGTAGGTTTTCCCACGATAGGAGTTGTGAGATGCTCCAATCTGCAAGGATTCCTTCTGCGGGACAGTCAAGACCTGTTGGAAGGCTCCCAGGACATCCCATATGGAACGGCGCCAGAGCAGGATTCCAATGATGGATGCCTAGAGAGTCTGCTTTGCATTCCATTTGTCTCCTAGCGACAAGGCAGGTTTGATATTCTGGCTCTGGGGGAGTAATCAACGGGGCTGAGTTGAAATGTACTCTCCTGCCGAATGGTCATAATGCGGGTTTGTGTCCATGGAGACCTTGGAATAGGGCGGTGGCTCCGGTTATCTGAAGCTTTCTCCTAACTGGAGGTTTTACAGAGCTCCAAAGGATAAGTTTCCCATGTGGATACAAGATTTGTTCTGATTGGTATCTCTGGAATCCCCCATATGCTGGTATTGGAAAACAGGCCTCTGAGGAGAGATGCTTAGAAACAAAAGCAATGGAACCAATTACGTTCTAGGGGCCTGTCCAGTTTAATACCTTTCTCTTGGGATATCTGTCTACGGGTGAGTTGAGGTCGTTGCTCAGCTTGTGACAGATCACTCCTCTTTGTACTGGGCGGCCTACACTATTGGAATGGCCTCTGGGACTTTGGAGGTTTCTCCTAATCTGTAGGGTTGTGGCCAATGGAATGGGAAGAATTTCCTTGGAGAGTGCAGGCACAGTCCTGAGGTGTGGCTCCAGGGGCCTCAGCCTGGAGGGTGTGTGGGACAGGGATGTCAGGATAGAAGTCTGAAAACACAAACTCGGCTTAGGTTTGGGGACGTAGGTATGGCAGTCCCGATCTACGGACTATGAGGAGAATTTTTTGGGCTATGACCTAAGGGTGAGGCTTATGTCTCTGGATTTTGTGACAATAGTGGCCGTGGAATGTCGGGCTGGCCTCATGGGCTATGGACGAGTCTTTCTCTACGTGGATGGCCTGATCCCAAGTGATTGGGGTCATTCTGTGGGTGGGAGGAATCCTTTCTGTGTTTACTTACCTCAAATGTCCCACCAAAGATGGATTCCAGAGCAGATCCCTGAGTAGGGGTGACTAGATGTCTCTACCTCTGGTTAAGATTGGGTGACTTCGGGCATGGCAGGCCCCATATGCGGTCTCATGGTCCAGCCACTGAGAGGATTTACTTGAGGACAGGGCTCAAACTGAGGGTCCCAATGTGTGTTTGTGAACAATGTGGCCCGCAAGCATGGGCGGGGCCTCATGGGCCACATGGTTTCAAGTACTATGAACCTTGGACAACATGCCAACCACAAGGTTTCTTGCCATGGGGAAAGAGTTCTGATTTCTGCATCATTTTCAAACCCGGGCCGTGATTGGAGATAAGGGCTAGGTTCTGAAGCCTGAAAACCGAGGTTGAGAAGAGATGACGACCTAAGGCCATGGCAGGTCCGATGTGCTCAGTGTGCGGCCAGCTGTCTGGGTGGGGCCAGGAGGTCCAGGCTCAGGCTTTGTCAGAAAGGGCATTAGTGCCCAGGTCAGCCTATATATGTGGGGTACAGCTGAATGGCGTGCAGGTTGATCCTCATTTGGGGTTTCAGGGTAGCCCCAGAAGGCAATGTTTTACTTCTGGAGAGCAGGCAGAGTTCTGCATTGTAGTTCTGGATTGCCAAACTGGAGGGCTTGTGGGCAAGTAGTCTGAGGACTGAAGTCTGAGAAACCAAACTGGGCTAGGTTTCTGGGTGAGGATATGGCAGGCACAATCTACAGACCTAAATCGAGATCTCGTGCATCTGAAGTCAGGGCGAGGATCAGACGATCGCTCAGGTTGGACATTCTGTCCCTGATGGCCCCTTCTTGAAGGGGGGGGGGGTGGTTCACGAGGCCAAGGGATTTTTCCCACGATGGGAGTTGTGAGAAGCTCCCAACTGCAAAGATTTTTCTGCAGGACAATTGAGACCTGTTGGTTGGCTCCAGGACAACGATTCCGAGCAGGGTTCTAAGGATGGATGGCTGGGTAACCCACCTCGCATTCCAATTGATTCCAAGCAACAAGACAGGTTAGATCTGCTGGATCTGGGGGAGCAACCGAGGAGGCTGAGTTGAAATGGACTTTACCGTGGATGTGTCCTAATATGATTTTGTGTCTATGGGGACCTTGAAATGAAGCCTGGGGCCCTGAAGGGTTCTCCTAAAGAGAGGCTTTTCACACAGCTCCATTGTGCAAGTTTCCCATGTGTAGATGAGATTTGTTCTGATGGTGAGTCATGAAACAGCCATATGCTGCTATTGAAATCCAGGCCCCTGAGGAGAGATGCCTCGAAACCAAAGCAATGGATCCGATAGGTGTCTAGGGGCCTGTTCGTTCCTTATTACCTCTGGGGATATCAGTCTACGGGTCTGAGTGCAGGTAGGTGCTCAGATGGGCTCAGATTGCCCCTGTTTGTCCTGGGAAGCCACCACTATTGGGATGGCCTCAGGAATTTTGGAGGTTTATCCTCTTAGTAGGTTTGTGGCCTTTGGAATGGGCACATACAATACCCTTGGAGAGGGCAAGCACAGTCTTCAGGTTTGGCCTCAGGGGCCTGAACCAGTAGGGTGTGTAGGCCAGAGCTGTTGGGATAGTTGTCTGAAAACGCAAACTCGGCTTATGTTTCAGGTCATAGGTATGGCAGGACTGATCATCAGACCATGAGGAGAACACATTGGGATATGAAAACTGGGCGAGTGTGAGGCTCTTGCTCACGTTTTTGTCTCTAGATATTGTGTCACTCATGGTCGTGAAATTTCCGGGTGACTTCATGGGAAATGGACGAGTCTTACTCTCTGGGGGGTTTGGCCCCTTCCAAGGAGTTTGGGGTCACTCTGTGGGATGGAGGAAGTCCGTTTATTTTGTTGTTGTTGATTTGTTTTTTGTTTTGTTTTTCAACCTCAGGTGTCCCACCAAATGAGGGATTCCAGAGTAGATCCCTGGGGAGTTGTGACTGGACAACCAGAAATCTGGTTAAAAATTGGGGCCTAGGGACATTTCAAGCCCATTATGACATCTAATGGTCCAGCCACTGAGAGGATTTACTAGAGGTCAGGACTCACGCTGAGGGTCACAATGCGTGTTTATGCCCTCGTCGCACTCAAGAATGGGCATGACCTCAGGGTGAATGCTGGTTTCTGCTAAACCGAACGTAGGACAACATGGCAACCACAAAGTTCTTGCCTTGGGTAAGCAGGAGTTCTGATTCCTGCATCACAGTCACCCCTGGGCAGTGATTGCAGATAAGGTCTAGGTTCTGAAGCCTGAAAACTGATGTAGGGCAGAGATGACCTAAGGCCATGGCGGGCCTGATGTGCTCAGTGTGCGGTCAGCTGTCTGGGTGTTGCTCAGGAGGTCCCGGCTCAGGTTGTGTCAGACAGTGCATTACTGCCCAGGTTAGACTATATAATTTGGGTACATCGAGTTCCGTGTAGGTTTATTCTCATTTAATGTGCCTGGGCAGCTCATTAGGCAATATATTTTTTTTCTAGAGGGCAGGCAGAGTGCTGCAATGATGGTCCGGAATTGCCAAACTTGTGGGCTTCGGGGCCAGGAGTGTGAGGGTGGAAGTCTGAGAACACAAGCTAGACTTGGGTTTCAGTGCGAGGGCACGGCATGAACCCCTGAAGATCTGAAGCAATATCTCATGCTTCTGAAGTCAGTGCGAGGATCAGACGTTGGCTCCGCTTGGATTTTCTGTTCATGACGGCCCCTTCTCGAGCGGCGGATTCTCGAGAGCGTGGAGGTTTTCCCACGTTGGGAGTGGTGGGATGCCCCCTCCAAGGATTCCTTCTGCGGGACAATTGAGACCTGTTGGACAGCTCCAGGACATCCCATATGGATGAGTCCAGACCAACGTTCGAGGATGGATACCTGGGAAGCCCGCCTCGCATTCCAATTTTCTCCTAGCGACAAGACAGTTTAGATCTGATGGCTCTGCGGGAGCAACCGGGGTTGCTGAGTTGAAATGGACTTTCCTGAGGATGGGTCTAATGTGTGTTTGTGTCCATGAGGGCCTTGGAATGGGGCGGTGGCACCGGGACCCTGAAGTATTCTCCCAAGTTTTTGACATAGCTCCCATGCACAAATTTCCTTGTGGAGACGAGTTTGGTTCTGATGGGTGCCTCAGAAAAAACCCCAATGCTGGTATTGGAATCCAGGGTTTTGAGGAGACATGCCTGTAAACCAAAGCAATGGATCCGATTTTGGCCTAGGGTCCTGTCTGGTTCAATCTTCTTCTCTGGGGACATCCATCTAGGGTATGAGTGGAGGTAGATGCTCAGCTGGTGTCAGACTGAACTTTTTTGTCCTGGGCGACCTATACTATTGGGATGGCCTCCAGGACATTGGAGGGTTCTCCTAATTTGTACGATTTTGGACAATGGAATGGGCAGAATTCCCATGGATTGGGTAGGCACAGTCCTAATGTGTGGCTCCAGGGTCCCCAGCCTGGATGGTGTGTGGCCCAGGACTTTGAGGACAGAAGTCTGAAAACACAAACTCAGCTTATGTTTTGGGACGTAGGTATGGCAGGCCCGATCTACAAACCATGAGAAGACATCTTCAGGATATGAAGAAAGTGCGAGTCTGAGGCGCTTGCTCAGATTTTGTCTCTCGATTTTGTTTCAGCGATGGCCGTGGAATGTCGAGGAGGCCTCATGGGCCATGGACTAATCTTGCTCTCTGTGGATTTGGCCCCATCCCAATTGTTTTTCGTCAATCTGTTGGATGGAGTACTCGTTTCAGGGTTGTTACATCAGGTGTCCCACCAAAAGAGGAATTCCAAACAAGACCCCTGGGGAAGAATGAAGGGACAACCCGAACTATGGTTAAAAATTGGGGCCTATGGGCATGGCAAGCCCAATATGCTGTCTCTTCATCCAGCCACTGAGAGGCCTAACCTGAGGACGGGGCTAAGGCTGAGGGTCACAATGTGAGTTTGCCACCTATGTGGCCCGCGAGCAATGTCCAGGCCTCATCGGTCAAACAGGTTTCCACTACACTGACCGTTGGACAACAAGCCAACCACAAGGTTATTGCCATTGGGAAGGAGTTCTGATTTCTTCATCATTTTCAAACCTGGGCAGTGATTGGAGATAAGGTCTAGGATGTGAATCCTGAAAAGCGAGGTTGGGAAGAGATAACGTCCTAAAGCAATGGCTGGTCCTATGTGCTCAGTGTGCGGCCAGCTATCTGGGTGGGGCCCGGAGGTCGTGGCTCAGGCTGTCGCAGAAAGGGCATTAGTGCCCAGGTCAGCCTATATATTTGGGGTAGAGCCGATTGGCGTGCAGGTTGATCCTTTTTTAGGGTTTCTGTGTAGCCCCAGAGGGCAATGTTCTTCTTCTGGAGGGCAGGCAGAGTGCTGCATTAAGGTTCTGGATTGCAAAACTGGAGGGCTTGTGGCCCAGTAGTCTGAGGACGGAAGTCTGAGAACCCAAGCTAGGCCTAGGTTTCTGGGTGAGACCTGAATCGAGATCTCTTGCATCTGAAGTCAGGGCGAGGATCAGACGATCGCGCAGGTTGGACATTCTGTCCCTGATTGCCCCTTCTTGAAGCGGGGGTGGATCACGAGGCCAAGGTTTTTTTTTTCCCACGATGGGAGTTGTGAGAAGCTCCCAAATGCAAAGATTCTTCTACAGGACAATTGAGACCTGTTGGTTGGCTCCAGGACAACGATTCCGAGCAGGGTTCTAAGGAGGGATGGCTGGGTAGCCCACCTCGCATTCCAATTGTCTCCAAGCAACATGACAGGTTAGATCTGCTGGATCTGGGGGAGCAACCGAGGAGGCTGAGTTGAAATGGACTCTCCCGTGGATGTGACCTAATATGGTTTTGTGTCTATAGAGACCTTGGAATGAAGCGGTGGCACTGGGGCCCTGAAGGGTTCTCCTAAAGAGAGGCTTTCACACAGCTCCATCGTGCAAGTTTCCCATGTGTAGATGAGATTTGTTCTGATGGGTGTGAATCAAGAAACAGCCATATGCTGTTATTGAAAACCAGGCCTCTGAGGAGAGATGCCTGGAAACCAATTCAATGGATCCGGTAGGTGCCTAGGGGCCTGTTCGCTCCTTTTTACCTCTGGGGACATCAGTCTACGGGTCTGAGTGCCGGTAGGTGCTCAGATGTGCCCTGATTGCCCCTGTTTGTCCTGGGAAGCCACAAATATTGGGATGGCCTCAGGGACTTTGGAGGTTTATCCTATTAGTAGGATTGTGGCCATTGGAGTGGGCACATACAATTCCCTTGGAGAAGGCAAGCACAGTCGTCAGGTTTGGCTCCAGGGGCCTGAGCCTGTAGGGTGTGTAGGCCAGGGCGGTTTGGACAGTTGTCTGAAAACACAAACTCGGCTTATGTTTCTGGTCATAGGTATGGCAGGACTGATCTACACACCATGAGGAGAACACTTCGGGAAATGAAAAAAGGGCGAGTGTGAGGCTCCTGCTCAAGTTTTTGTCTCTGGATATCGTGTCACCCATGATCATGAAATTTCCGGGTGACTTCATGGGAAATGGACGAGTCTTACTCTCTGGGGGTTTGGCCCCGTCCAAAGAGTTTGGGGTCATTCTGAGGGAAGGAATAAGTCCGTTGTTCTGTTGCTGTTGATTTGTTTTGTTTTGTTTTTCAACCTCAGGTGTCCCCCCAAATGAGGGATTCCAGAGTAGAGCCCTGGGGAGGGGCGATTGGACAACGAGAAATCTGGTTAAAAATTGGGGCCTAGGGACATGTCAAGCCCATAATGACATCTAATGGTCCAGCCACTGAGAGGACGTACTAGAGGACAGGACTCACGCTGAGGGTCACAATGCGTGTTTATGCCCTCCTCGCTCTCAAGAATGGGCGGGGCATCAGGGTGAATGCTGGTTTCTCCTATACTGAACGTTGGACAACATGCCAACCACAAGGATTCTTGCCATGGGTAAGGAAGAGTTCTGATTTCTGCATCACAGTCAACCCTGGGCAGTGATTGCAGATAAGGTCTGGGTTCTGAAGCCTGAAAACTGAGGTAGGGAAGAGATGATGACCTAAGGCCAAGGCGGGTCTGATGTGCTCAGTGTGCGGTAAGCTGCCTGCGTGTTCTTCACGAGGTCCGGGCTCAGGTTGTCAGACATTGCATTAGTGCCCAGATTAGACTATATATTTTGGGTGCATTCGAGTGCCGTGTAATTTCTAATGTGAAGAACTCTTCAGGATATGAAGAATGAGCGAGTCTGAATCGTGTGCTCAGTCTTTTGTCTCTGGATTTTGTATCAGCGATGGCCGTGAAATGTTGGGGAGGCCTCATGGGCCATGGATGAATCTTGCTCTCTTTGGACGTGGAACGATCCCAATTGTTTTTCGTCAATCTGTGGGATGGGAGGACCCCTTTCAGGTTTGTTACCTCAGGTGTCCCACCAAAAGAGGAATTACAAAGCAGAGCCCTGGGGAAGAATGAAGGGACAACCCGAACTATGGTTAAAAATTGGGGCCTCGGGGCATGGCAAGCCCAATATGCTGTCTCTCTATCTAGCCACTGAGAGGCCTTACCTGAGGACTGGGCTGAGGCTGAGGGTCACAATGTGTGTTTGTGACCAATGTGGCCCGCAAGTATGGGCAGGGACTCATGGGCCACACTGGTTTCAAGTACACTGAACCTTGGAGTACATGCCAAACACAAGGTTTCTTGCCATGCGTAAAGACTTCTGATTTCTGCATCATTTTCAAACCCCGGCCGTGATTGGAGATAAGGTCTAGGTTCTGAGGCCTGAAAATTGAGGTTGAGTAGAGATGACGAACTAAGGCCATAGCGGGTCCAATGTGCTCAGTGTGCGGCCTGCTGTCTGGGTGGGGCCAGGAGGTCCAAGATCTGGCTGTGTCAGAAAGGGCATTAGTGCCCAGGTCAGCTTATATATTTGGGGTCCAGACGAATGGCGTGCCCCGTTGATCCTCATTTGGGGTTACTGGGTAGCCCTAGAGGGCAATGTTTTTCTTCTGGAGGGCATGCAGAGTGCTGCATTGTAGTTCTGGATTGCCAATCTGTAGGTCTTCTGGGCCAGCAGTCTGAGGACGGAAGTCTGAGAAGCCAAGCTATGCCTAGTATTCTGGGTGAGGATATGGCAGGAACAATCTACAGACCTAATTGAGATCTCATGATTCTGAAGTCAGGGCGAGAATCAGACGATCGCTCAGGTTGGACATTCTGTCCCTGATGGCCCCTTCTTGAAGGGGGGGGGGTGGATTGCGAGGCCATGGGGGATTTCCCACGATGGGAGTTGTGAGAAGCTCCCAACTGCAAATATTCTTCTGCAGGACAATTGAGACCTGTTGGTTGGCTCCAGGACAATGATTCCGAGCAGGGTTCTAAGGCTTGATGCCTGGGTAGCCCACCTCGCATTCCAATTGTCTCCAAGCAACAAGACAGGTTAGATCTGCTGGATCTGGGGGAGCAACCGTGGACGCTGAGTTGAAATGGACTCTCCCGTGGATGTGACCTAATATGGTTTTGTGTCTATAGAGACCTTGGAATGAAGCGGTGGCACTGGGGCCCTGAAGGGTTCTCCTAAAGAGAGGCTTTCACACAGCTCTATCATGCAAGTTTCCCATGTTTAGATGTTATTTGTTCTGATGGGTGAATCAAGAAACAGCCATATACTGTTATTGAAATCCAAGCCTCTGAGGAGAGATGCCTGAAAACCAAAGCAATGGATCCGATAGGTGCCTAGGGGCCTGTTCGTTCCTTTTTACCTCTGGATACATCAGTCTACGGGTCTGAGTGCCGGTAGGTGCTCAGATGGGCCAAGATTGCCCCTGTTTGTCCTAGGAAGCCACAAATATTCGGATGGCCTCAGGGACTTTGGAGGTTTATCCTCTTAGTAGGGTTGTGGCCATTGGAATGGGCACATACAGTTCCCTTGGAGAGGGCAAGCACAGTCGTCAGGTGTGGCTCCAGGGGCCTGAGCCTGTAGGGTGTGTAGGCCAGGGCTGTTTGGACAGCTTTCTGAAGACACAATCTCGGCTTATGTTTCGGGTCATACGTATGGCAGTACTGATCTACAGACCATGAGGAGAACTCTTCGGGATATGAAAAAAGGGCGAGTGTGAGGCTCTTGCTCAAGTTTTTGCCTCTGTATATCGTGTCACTCATGGTCGTGAAATTTCCGGGTGACTTCATAGGAAATGGACGAGTCTTACTCTCTGGGGGTTTGGCCCCGTCCAAAGAGTTTGGGGTCATTCTGTGTGATGGAAGAAGTCCGTTGTTCTGTTGTTGTTGATTTGTTTTGTTTTGTTTTTCAACCTCAGGTGTCCCACCAAATGAGGGATTCCAGCGTAGAGCCCTGGGATGGGCAACTTGAGAACCAGAAATCTGGTTAAAAATTGGGGCCTAGGGACATGTCAAGCCCATTATAACATCTAATGGTCCAGCCACTGAGAGGACGTACTAGAGGACAGGACTCACGCTGAGGGTCACAGTGCGTGTTTATGCCCTCGTCGCACTCAAGAATGGGCGGGGCCTCAGGGTGAATGCTGGTTTCTCCTACACTGAACGTTAGACAACATGCCAACCACAAGGTTTCTTGCCATGGGTAAGGAAGAGTTCTGATTTCTGCATCACAGTCACCCCTGGGCAATGATTGGAGATAAGGTCTACGTTCTGAAGCTTGAAAACTGAGGTAGGGAAGAGATGATGACCTAAGGCCATGGCGGGTCTCATGTGCTCAATGTGCGGTCAGGTGTCTGGGTGTTGGTCACGAGGTCCGGCTCAGGTTGTCAGACAGTGCATTAGTGCCCAGGTTAGCCAATATATTTTGGGTGCCTTCTTGTGCCATGTAGGTTCTTATCTGAAGAACTCTTCAGGATATTAAGAATGAGCGAGTCTGAGGCGCGTGCTCAGGCTTTCGTCTCTGGGTTTTGTAACAGCGATGGCCGTGGAATGTTGGGGAGGCCTCATGGGCCATGGACGAATCTTGCTATCTGGGGCTTGGCACGATCCCAATTATTTTTCGTCCATCTGTGGAATGGCAGGACTCCTTTCAGGTTTGTTACCTCAGGTGTCCCACCAAAAGAGGTATTCCAAAGCAGAGCCCTGGGGAAGAGTGAAGGGACAACCCGAACTATGGTTAAAAATTGGGGCCTAGGGGCAGGGGCAAGCCCAATATGCTGTCTCTCCATCCAGCCACTGAGAGGCCTTACCTGAGGACTGGGAACAGGCTGAGGGTCACAATGTGTGTTTCTGACCATGTGGCCCTCAAGCATGGGCGGGGCCTCATGGGCCACACTGGTTTTTAACTACACTGAACCTTGGAAAACATGCCAACCACAAGGTTTCTTGCCATGGGGAAAGAGTTCTGATTTCTGCATCATTTTCAAACCCGGGCCGTGATTGGAGATAAGGTCTAGGTTCTGAAGCCTGAAAACCGAGGTTGAGAAGAGATGACGACCTAAGGCCATGAGGGGTCCGATATGCTCAGTGTGCGGCCAGCTGTCTGGGTGGGGCCAGGAGGTCCAGGATCAGGCTGTATCAGAAAGGGCATTAGTGCCAAGGTCAGCCTATATATTTGGGGTACAGTCGAATGGTGTGCTCCGTTGATCCTCATTTGGGGTTTCTGGGTAGCCACAGAGGGGGCAATTTTTCTTCTGGAGGCCAGGCAGAGTGCTGTATTGTAGTTTCTGGATTGCCAAACTGGAGGGGTTGTGGGACAGTAGTCTGAGGACGGAAGTCTGAGACCCCAAGCTAGGCCTAGGTTTCTGGGTGAGGATATGGCAGGCACAATCTACAGACCTGAATCGAGATCTGTGCGTCTGAAGTCAGGGCGAGGATCAGACGATCACTCAGGTTGGACATTCGGTTCCTGATGGCCCCTTCTTGAAAGGTGGGTGTATCATGAGGCCATGGGTGTTTTCCCACGATTGGAATTTTGAGAAGCTCCCAACTGCAAAGATTCTTCTGCAGGACAATTAGGACCTGTTGGTTGGCTCCAGGACAACAATACCGAGCAGGGTTCTAAGGATGGATGGCTGGGTATCCCACCTCGCATTCCAATTGTCTCCAAGCAACAAGACAGGTTAGTTCTGCTGGATCTGGGGGAGCAACCTAGGAGGCTGAGTTGAAATGGACTCTCCCGTGGATTTATCCTAATATGATTTTGTGTCTATGGAGACCTTGGAATGAAGCGGTGGCACTGGGGCCCTGAAGGGTTCTCCGAAAGAGAGGCTTTCACACAGCTCCATCGTGCAAGTTTCCCATGTGTAGATGAGATTTGTTCTGATGGGTGAGTCAAGAAACAGCCATATGCTGTTATTGAAATCCAGGCCTCTGAGGAGAGATGCCTGGAAACCAAAGCAATGGATCCGATTAGGGCCTAGGGGCCTGTTCGTTCCTTTTTACCTCTGGGGACATCAGTCTACGCGTCTGAAGCCGGTAGCTGCTCAGATGGGCCCAGATTGCCCTTGTTTGTCCTGGGAAGCCACAAATATTGGGATGGCCTCAGGGACTTTGGAGGTTTATCCTATTAGTAGGGTTGTGGCCATTGGAGTGGGCACATACAATTCCCTTGGAGAGGGCAAGCACAGTCGTCAGGTTTGGCTCCAGGGGCCTGAGCCTGTAGGGTGTGTATGCCAGGGCTGTTTGGACAGTTGTCTGAAAACACAAACTCGGCTTATGTTTCGGGTCATAGGTATGGCAGGACTATACTACAGACCATGAGGAGAACTCTTCAGGATATGAAAAATTGGCGAGTGTGAGGCTCTTGCTCAAGTTTTTGTCTCTGGATATCGTGTCACTCATGGTCGTGAAATTTCCGGGTGACTTCATGGGAAATGGACGAGTCTTACTCTCTGGGCGGTTTGGCCCCATCCAAAGAGTTTCGGGTCATTCTGTGGGATGGAATTAATCCCTTGTTCTGTTGTTGTTGATTTGTTTTGTTTTGTTTTTCAACCTCAGGTGTCCCACCAAATGGGGGATTCCATAGTAGAGCCCTGGGGAGGGGCGACTGGTTTTAACCAGAAATCTGGTTAAAAACTGGGGCCTAGGGACATGTCAAACACATTATGACATCTAATGGTCCAGCCACTGAGAGGACGTACTAGAGGACAGGACTCACGCTGAGGGTCACAATGCGTGTTTATGCCCTCGTCGCACTCAAGAATGGGCGGGGCCTCAGTGTGAATGCTGGTTTCTCCTACACTGAACGTTGGACAAAATGCCAACCACAAGGTTTCTTGCCATGGGTAAGGAAGAGTTCTGATTTTTTCAACACAGTCACCCCTGGGCAGTGATTGGAGATAAGGTCAGGTTCTGAAGCCTGAAAACTGAGGTAGGGAAGAGTTGATGACCTAAGGCCATGGCAGGTCTGATGTGCTCAGTGTGCGGTCAGCTATCTGGGTGTTGGTCACGAGGTTCGGGCTCAGGTTGTCAGACAGTGCACAGTGCCCAGGTTAGACTATATATTTTGGGTGCATTCGAGTGTCGTGTAGGTTCTTGTCTGAAAATCTCTTCAGGATATGAAGAATGAGCGATTCTGAGGCGCGTGCTCAGGCTTTTGTCTCTGGATTTTGTATCAGCGATGGTCGTGGAATGTTGGGGAGGCCTCATGGGCCATGGACGAATCTTGCTCTCTGTGGACTTGGCCCGATCCCAATTGTTTTTCGTCAATCTGTGGGATGGGAGGACTCCTTTCAGGTTTGTTACCTCAGGAGTCCCACCAAAAGAGGAATTTCAAAGCAGAGCCCTGGGGAAGAGTGAAGGTACAACCCGAACTATGGTTAAAAATTGGGGTCTAGGGGCATGGCAAACCCAATATGCTGTCTCTCCATCCAGCCACTGAGAGGCCTTACCTGAGGACTGGGCTCAGGCTGAGGGTCACAATGTGTGTTTCTGACCAATGTGGCCTGCAAGCATGGACGGGGCCTCATGGGCCACATTGTTTTCAACTACACTGAACCTTGAACAACATGCCAACCACAAGGTTTCTTGCCATGGGGAAAGAGTTCTGATTTCTGCATCATTTTAAAACCCGGGCCGTGATTGGAGATAAGGTCTAGGTTCAGAAGCCTGCAAACCGAGATTGAGAAGAGATGAAGACCTAAGGCCATGGTGGGTCCCATGTGCTCAGTGTGCGGCCAGCTGTCTGGGTGGGGCCAGGAGGTCCAGGCTCAGGCTGTGTCAGAAAGGGCATTAGTGCCCAGCTCAGCCTATATATTTGGGGTACAGCCGAATGGCGTGCAGGTTGATCCTCATTTGGGGTTTCTGGGTAGCCCGAGAGGGCAATGTTTTTCTTCTGGGGGGCAGGCAGAGTGCTGCAGTGTAGTTCTGGATTGCCAAACTGGAGGGCTTGTGGGCCAGTAGTCTGAGGACGGAAGTCTGAGAACCCAAGCTAGGCTTAGGTTTCTGGGTGAGGACATGGCAGGCACAATATACAGACCTGAATCGAGATCTCATGCATCTGAAGTCAGGGTGAGGATCAGACTATTTCTCAGGTTGGACCTTATGACCATGATGGCCCCTTCATGAAGGGGGGGGGATCACGAGGCCATGGGGGTTTCTCACGATTGGAGTTGTGTGAAGCTCCCAACTACAAAGTTTCTTCTGCAGACAATTGAGACTTGTTGGTTGGCTCTAGGCCAACGATTCAGAGCAGGGTTCTAAGGATGGATGGCGGGGTAGGCCACCTCGCAATACAATTGTCTCCTAGCAACAATACAAGTTAGATATGCTGGATCTCGTGAGCAAACGAATATGCTGAGTTGAAATGGTCTCTCCTGTGGATGGGTCCTAATGTGTTTTTGTGTCTATGGAGACCTTGGAATGAGGCGGTGGCACTGGGGCCCTGAAGGTTTCTCTTAAAAAGAGGCTTTCACACAGCTACATCATGCAAGTTTCCCATGTGTAGATGAGATTTGTTCTGATGGGTGAGTCAAGAAACTGCCATAAGCTGGTACTGAAATTCAGGCCTCTGAGGAAGATGTCTGGAAACCAAAACAATGGATCCGATTAGGGCCTAGTGGTCTGTTCGTTCCTTTTTACCTCTGGGGATATCAGTCTACGAGTCTGACGGCAGGTAGGTTCTCAGATGGGCTCAGATTGCTTCTGTTTGTCCTGGGAAGCCATGACTATTGGGATGGCCTCAGGGACTTGGGAGATTTATCTTATTAGTAGGGTTTTGGCCATTGGAATGGGTACATAGAATTACCTTGGAGAGGGCAAGTACAGTCCTCAGGTTGGGTCCAGGGGCCTGAGCCTGTAGCGTGTGTAGGCCTGGGCTATTTGGACAGTTGTCTGAAAACACAAACTCGGATTATGTTTCGGGTCATAGGTATGGCAGGACTGATCTGCAGACCATGAGGAGAACTCTTCGGGATATGAAAAAAAGGGCGAGTGTGAGGCTCTTGCTCAAGTTTTTGTCTCTGGATATCGTGCCATTCATGGTCATGAAATATCCGGGTGACTTCATGGGAAGTGGACGAGTCTTACTCTCGGGGGGTTTGGCCCCGTCCAAAGAGTTTGGGGTCATTCTGTGGGATGGAAGAAGTCCGTTTTTTTGTTGTATTTGTTTTGTTTGTTTTGTTTTTCAAACTCAGTTGTCCCACCAAATGAGGGATTCCAGAGTAGAGCCCTGGGGAGACGCGATTGGACAAACAGAAATCTGGTTTAAATTTGGGGCCTAGGGACATGTCAAACCATTATGGCATCTAATGGTCTAGACACTGAAAGGACTTACTAGAGGACAGGACTCATGCTGAGGGTCACAATGGGTGTTTATGCCCTCGTCGCACTCAAGAATGGGCGGGACCTCAGGGTGAATGCAGGTTTCTCCTACACTGAACCTTGGACAACATGGCAACCACAATGTTTCTTGCCGTGGATAAAGAGGAGTTCTGATGCATCACACTCACCCCTGGGCAGTGATTGGAGATAAGGTCTAGGTTCTGAAGCCTGAAAACTTAGGTAGGTAGGGAAGAAATGATGTCCTATGGCCACTGCGCGTCTTATGGGCTCAGGGTGCGATCAGTGTCTGGGTGTTGCTCAGGATATCCCGGCTCAGGTTGTGTCAGACAGTGCATTACTGCCCAGGTTACACTATATAATATGGGTACATTCAAGTGCCGTTAAGGTTTATTCTCATTTAATGTGCCCGGGCAGCTCATTAGGCAATATGTTGTTTCAAGAGGGCAGGCAGAGTGCTGCAATGATGGTCCGGAATTGCCATACTTGTGGGCTTCGGGGCCAGGAGTGTGAGGACGGAAGTCTGAGAACACAAGCTAGACTTGGGATTCAGGGCGAGGGCACGGCATGTACCTCCTGAAGATCTGAAGCAATATCTCATGCATCTGAAGTCAGAGCGATGATCAGATGTTGGCTCAGCTTGGATTTTCTGTTCATGACGGCCCCTTCATGAAGGGAGCCGAATCTCGAGGCAGTGGAGGTTTTCCCACGTTTGGAGTGGTGGGATGCCCCCTCCTAGGAATCCTTCTGCGGGACAATTGAGACATGTTGGACAGCTCCAGGACATACCATATGGATGAGTCCAGACCAACGTTCGAGGATGGATGCCTGGGAAGCCCGCCTCACATTCCAATTGTCACCTAGGGACAAGACAGTTTAGATCTGATGGCTCTGCGGGAGCACCGGGGTGGCGGAGTTGAAATGGACTTTCCTGAGGATGGGTCTAATGTGTGTTTGTGTCCATGAGGGCCTTGGAATGGGGCGGTGGCACTGGGACCCTGAAGTATTCTCCTAAGCTTTTGACATAGCTCCCATGCACAAGTTTCCTTGTGGAGACGAGGTTTGTTCTGATGGGTACCTCAGGAAAACCCCAATGTTGGTATTGGAACCCAGGGTTTTGAGGAGACATGCCTGTAAACCAAAGCAATGGATCCGATTTTGGCCTAGGGTCCTGTTTGGTTCAATCTTCTTCTCTGGGGACATACATCTAGGGTATGACTGGAGGTAGATGCTCAGCTGGTGACAGACTGACCTTTTTGGCCCGGGTGACCTATACTATTGGGATGGCCTCAGGGACTTTGGAGGTTTCTCCTAATTTGTACGATTTTGGACAATGGAATGGGCAGAATTCCCATGGATTGGGTAGGCACAGCCCTAATGTGTGGCTCCAGGGTCCCCAGACTGGAGGGTGTGTGGCCCAGGCTTTTTGAGGACAGAGGTCTGAAAAAACACAAACTCAGCTTATGTTTGGGGACGTAGGTATGGCAGGCCCGATCTACAAACCATGAGAAGACATCTTCAGGATATGAAGATATTGCGAGTCTGAGGCGCTTGCTCAGGCTTTTGTCTCTGGATTTTGTATCAGCGATGGCCGTGGAATGTCGAGGAGGCCTCATTGGCCATGGACGAATCTTGTTCTCTGTGGATTTGGCCCAATCCCAATTGTTTTTCGTCAATCTGTTGGATGGAGGACTCCTTTCAGGGTTGATACCTCAGGTGTCCCACCAAAAATGGAATTCCAAAGCAGAGCCCTGGGGAAGAGTGAAGGGACAATCCGAACTATGGTTAAAAATTGGGGCCTAGGGGCATGGCAAGCCCAATATGCTGTCTCTTCATCCAGCCACTGAGAGGGCTTACCTGAGGACTGGGCTAAGGCTGAGGGTCACAATGTGTGTTTTTCACCTATGTGGCCCGCGAGACATGGTGGGGCCTCATCGGACACACAGGTATCCACTACACTGAACATTATACAACAAGCCTACCACAAGGTTTCTTGCCATCGGGAAGGAGTTCTGATTACAGCATCATTTTCAAACATGGGCAGTGATTGGAGATAAGGTCTAGGTTCTAAATCCTGAAAACCGAGGCTGGGAAGAGATAACGACCTAAGGCAATGGCTGGTCCGATGTGCTCAGTGAGCGGCCAGCTGTATGGGTGAGCCAGGAGGTCCAGGCTCAGCCTCTGTGAGAAAGGGCATTATTGCCCAGGTCAGCCTATATATGTTGGGTACAGCCAAGTGGCGTGCAGGTTGATCTTCATTTGGGGTTCCTGGGTAGCGCCGAGGGCAATGTTTTTTTTTGGAGCGCAAGCAGAGTGCTGCATTGTAATTCTGGATTGCCAAACTGGAGGGCTTGTGGGCCATTAATCTGAGGATGGAAGTCTGAAGACACAAGCTAGGCTTAGGTTTCTGGTGAGGACATGGAAGGCACAATCTAAAGACCTGAACCGAGATCTCGTGCATCTGAAGTCAGGGTGAGGATCAGACGATCACTCAGGTTGGACCTTATGTCCCTGAGGGCCCCTTCATGAAGGGGTGGGGGGATCACGAGGCCATGGGTGTTTTCTCACGATGGGAGTTGTGAGAAGCTCCCAATTTCAAAGATTCTTCTGCAGGACAATTGAGACATGTTAGTTGGCTCCAGGACAACGATTCCGAGCAGGGTTCTAAGGATGGATGGCGGGGTAGGCCACCTCGCATTCCAATTGTCTCCTAGCAACAAGACAGGTTAGATCTGCTGGATCTCGCGGAGCAACCGAATATGCTGAGTTGAAATGGACTGTCCTGTGGATGGGTCCTAATGTGTTTTTGTGTCTATGGATACCTTGGAATGACGCGGTGGCACTGGGGCCATGAAGGGTTCTACTAAACAGATGCTTTGACATCACTCCCACGTGCAAGTTTCCCATGTGTAGATGAGATTTGTTCTGGTGGGTGACTCAAGAAACAGCCATATGCTGGTATTGAAATCCATTCCTCTGAGGAGAGATGCCTGGAAACCAAACAATGGAACCGATTAGGGCCTAGGGGCCTGTTCGTTCCTTTTTACCACTGGGGATATCAGTCTACAAGTTTGCGTGCAGGTAGGTTCTCAGTTGGGCTCAGATTGCTCCTGTTTGTCCTGGGATGCCACAACTATTGGGATGGCCTCAGGGACTTTGGAGGTTTATCCTATTAGTAGCGTTTTGGCCATTGGAATGGGCACACAGAATTCCCTTGGAGAGGGCATGTACAGTCCTCAGCTTGGCTCCAGGGGCCTAAGCCTGTAGGCTGTGTAGGCCAGGGTTGTTTGGACAGTTGTCTGAAAACACAAACTCGGCTTATGTTTCGGGTCATAGGTATGGCAGGACTGATCTACAGACCATGAGGGGAACTATTTGGGATATGAAAAAAGGGCGAGTGTGAGGCTCTTGCTCAAGTATTTATCTCTGGATATGGTGTCACTCATGGTCGTGAAATTTCCGGGTGACTTCATGGGAAATGGACGAGTCTTACTCCCTGGGATTTGGCCCAGTCCAAAGAGTTTGGGGTCATTCTTTGGGATGGAAGAAGTCCGTTTTTTTTTTTTTTTTTGTTGTTGTTGTTTTGTTTTGTTTTGTTTTGTTTTTCAAACTCAGGGGTCCCAACAAATGAGGGATTCCAGAGTAGAGCCCTGGGTAGGGGCGATTGGACAACCAGAAATCTGGTTAAAATTGGGGCCGAAGGACAGCTAGACTTGGGTTTCAGGGCGAGGGCACGGCATGTACCCCCTGAAGATCTGAAGCAATATCTCATGCATCTGAAATCAGAGCGAGGATCAGACGTTGGCTCAGCTTGGATTTTCTGTTCATGACGGCCCCTTCATGAAGGGAGCCGAATCTCGAGGCCCTGGAGGTTTTCCCACGTTGGGAGTGGTGGGATGCCCCCTCCTAGGATTCCTTCTGCGGGACAATTGAGACCTGTTGGACAGCTCCAGGACATCCCATATGGATGAGTCCAGACCAACGTTCGAGGATGGATGCCTGGGAAGCCCATCTCGCATTCCAATTGTCTCCTAGCGACAAGACAGTTTAGATCTGATGGCTCTGTTGGAGCAACCGGGGTGGCTGAGTTGAAATGGACTTTCCTGAGGATGGGTCTAATGTGTGTTTGTGTCCATGAGGGCCTTGGAATTGGGCGGTGGCACTGGGAACCTGAAGTATTCTCCTAAGCTTTTGACATAGCTCCCATGCACAAGTTTCCTTGTGGAGACGAGGTTTGTTCTGATGGGTGCCTCAGGAAAACCCCAATGTTGGTATTGGAATCCAGGGTTTTGAGGAGACATGCCTGTAAACCAAAGCAATGGATCCGATTTTGGCCTAGGGTCCTGTCTGGTTCAATCTTCTTCTCTGGGGACATCCTTGTAGGGTATGCGTGGATTTAGATGCTCAGCTGGTGTCAGACTGCCCTTTTTTGTCCCTGGCGACCTATACTATTGGGATGGCCTCAGGTTCTTTGGAGTGTTCTCCTAATTTGTACGATTTTGGACAATGGAATGGGCAGAATTCCCATGGATTGGGTAGGCACAGTCCTAATGTGTGGCTCTAGGGTCCCCAGCCTGGAGGGTGTGTGGCCCAGGACTTTGAGGACCGAAGTCTGAAAACACAAACTCAGCTTATGTTTGGGGACGTAGGTATGGCAGGCCTGATCTACAAACCATGAGAAGACATCTTCAGGATATGAAGATAGTGCGAGTCTGAGGCGCTTGCTTAGGCTTTTGTCTCTGGATTTTGTATCAGTGATGGCCATGGAATGTCGAGGAGGCCTCATGGGCCATGGACGAATCTTGCTCTCTGTGGATTTGGCCCGATCCCAATTGTTTTTCGTCAATCTGTTGGATGGAGGACTCCTTTCAAGGTTTTTACCTCAGATGTCCCACCAAAAGAGGAATTCCAAAGCAGAGCCCTGGGGAAGAGTGAAGGGACAACCCGAACTATGGTTAAAAATTGGGGCCTAGGGGCATGGCAAGCCCAATATGCTGTCTCTTCATCCAACCACTGAGATGCCTTACCTGATGACTGGGCTCAGGCTGAGGGTCACAATGTGTGTTTGCTACCTATCTGGACCACGAGCAATGGCGGGGCCTCAAGGGACACACTGGTTTCCACTACACTGAACGTTGGACAACAATCCAACCACAAGTTTTCGTGCCATCGGGAAGGAGTTCTGATTTCTGCATCATTTTCAAACCTGGGCAGTGATTGGAGATAAGGTCTAGTTTCTGAAGCCTGAAAACTGAGGTTGGGAAGGGATAACGACCTAAGGCCATGGGGGGTCTGATGTTCTCATTTGTAGCCAGCTGTCTGGGTGGGCCTAGGCGGTCCAGGCTTAGGCTGTGTCAGAAAGGGCATTATTGCCCAGGTCATCCTATATATTTTGGGTATAGCCAAGTGTCGTGCAGGTTGATCTTCATTTGGGGTTTCTAGGTAGCCCCAGAGGGCAATGTATTTCTTCTGCAGGGCAGGTAGAGTGCTGCATTGTAGTTCTGGATTGCCAAACTGGAGGGTTGTGAGCCAGTAGTCTGTGGACAGAAGCCTGAGGACACAAGCTAGGCTTAGGTTTCTGGGTGAGGACATGGAAGGCACAATCTACAGACCTGAACCGAGATCTCGTGCATCTGAATTCACGGTGAGGATCAGACGATCACTCAGGTTGGACCTTATGACCCTATTGGCCCCTTTATGAAGGGGGGTTGGATCACGAAGCCATGGGGGTTCTCTCACGATGGGAGTTGTGAGAAGCTCCAATGTGCAAAGATTACTCTGCAGGATAAATGAGACCTGTTGGTTGGCTCCAGGCCAACGAGTCCGAGCAGGGTTTTACCGATGGATGGCAGGGTAGGCCACCTCGCATTACAATTGTCTCCTAGCAACAAGACAAGTTAGATCTGCTGGATCTCACAGAGCAACCGAATACGCTCAGTTGAAATGGACTCTCCTTTGGATGGGTCCTAATGTGTTTTTGTGTCTATGGAGACCTTGGAATGAAGCGGTGGCACTGGGGCCCTGAAGGGTTCTCCTAAAGAGAGGCTTTCACACAGCTCCCACGTGCAAGTTTCCCATGTGCAGATGAGATTTGTACTGATGTGTGAGTCAAGAAACAGCCATATGCTGGTATTGAAATCCAGGCCTCTGAGGAGAGATGCCTGGAAACCAAAGCATTGGATCCGATAGGTGCCTAGGGGCCTTTTCATTCCTTTTTACCTCTAGGAACATCAGTCTACGGGTCTGAGTGAGGTAGGTTCTCTGATGGGGTCAGATTACTCCTGTTTATCCTGAGAAGCCACCACTATTGGCATGGCCTCAGGGACTTTGGAGGTTTATCCTATTAGTAGGGTTGTGGCCATTGGAATGGGCACACAGAATTCTCTTGTATAGGGCAAGTACAGTCCTCAGGTTGGCTCCAGGGGCCTGAACCTGTAGGGTGTTTAGGCCAGGGCTGTTTGGACAGTTGTCTAAAAACACAAACTCGGCTTATGTTTCGGGTCATAGGTATGGCAGGACTGATCTACGGACCTTGAGGAGAACTATTCAGGATATGAATAAAAGGGAGAGTGTGAGGCTCTTGCTCAAGTTTTTGTCTCTGGATATCGTGTCACTCATGGTCGTGAAATTGCCGGGTGACTTCATGGGAAATGGATGAGTCTTATTCTCTGGGGTTTGGCCTTGTCCAAAGAGTTTGAGGTCATTCTGTGGGATGGAAGAAGTCCGTTTTTCTTGTTGTTGTTGTTGTTTTGTTTTGTTTTTTAACCTCAGGTGTCCCACCAAATGAGTGATTCCAGAGTAAAGCCCTGGGGAGGCGTGACTGGACAACCAGAATTCTGGTTAAAAATTGGGGCCTAGGGACATGTCAAGCCCATTATGACATCTAATGGTCCAGCCACTGAGAGGACTTACTAGAGGACAGGACTCACGCTGAGTGTCACAATGCATGTTTATGCCCTCGTCGCACTTAAGAATGGGCGGGGCCTCAGGGTGAATGCTGGTTTCTCCTACACTGATCGTTGGACAACTTTCCAACCACAAGGCTTCTTGCCTTGGGTAAGGAGGAGTTCTGATTTCTGCATCACATTCAACCCTTGTCAGGGCTTGGAGTTAAGGTCTAAGTTCTGAAGCCTGAAAAGTTAGGTTGGGAAGAGATAACGAGCTAAGACCATGGCGGGTGTGATGTTCTCAGTGTGTGGTCAGCTGTCTCGGTTTTGGTCAGGAGGTCCGGGCTCACTCTGTATCAGACAGTTTATTAGTGGCCAGGTTAGACTATCTAATTTGGTACATTCGAGTGCCGTGTATGTCTATCCTCATTTGGGTTATGTGAGAAACTCCATAGGTCAAAATTTTTCTTCTGGAAGGCAGGCAGAATGCTTCATTTTGTGTCCCGAATTTCCAAATGTGAGGGCTTGGGGGCCAGGAGTGTGAGGACAGAAGTCTGAGAACACAAGCTAGTCATAGGTTTCAGGGCGAGAGAATGGAAAGCACACTCTGCAGATCTGCATCGAGATCTCGTGCATCTGAATTCAGGGTGAAGATCAGACGTTGTCTTAGGTTGGAGTTCCTGTCCATGATTTCCCTTTCAAAATGGGGGGGGCATCACAAAGCCATCTAGATTTTCCCAGGTTGGGAGTTGTGAGATGCTCCAAAACTCAAGGATTCCTTCTGCTGGACATTTGTGACCTGTTGGATGGCTCCAGGACATCCCATACAGAACGACACCAGAGCAGAGCTCTAAGGATGGATGGTTGGGCAGCCCGCCTCGCATTCCAATTGTCTCCTAGTCAAGAAAGGTTCAGTCTGCTCGCTCTGGGGAAGCAACCAAGGGAGCTGAGTTGAAATGGAATTTCCTGCGGATGGGTTCTAATGTGGATTTCGGTCCATGGAGACCTTGTAATGGTGCAGTGGAACACAGGCCCTGAAGGATTCTCCTAACTGGAGGTTTTGAGACATCTTCAAAGGATAATTTTCCCATGTGGAGAAGAGATTTGTTCTGATTGCTGCCTCATGAAATCCCCATATGCTAATATTGGAAACCAGGCCTCTGAGGAGAGATACCTGTAACCGAAAGCAATGAATCTGATTCAGGCCTAGGGGCCTTTCTGATTCAATCTTCTTCTCTGGGGACATCCATCTACGCTGAGTAGAGGTAGATGCTCAGCTGGTTTCAGATGACCCTTGTTTGTCCTGGGCGGCCTACATTATTGGGATGTCCTTGGGGACTCTGGAGGTTTTTCCTAATTTGTACGATTGTGGACAATGGAATGGGCAGAATACCCGTGGTATGGACAGGCACAGCCCTGATGTGTGGCTCCAGGGGCCCCAGCCTGAAGGGTCTGTGGGCCAGGAATGTGGGGACAGAAGTCTGAAAACACAAACTCGGCTTAGGTTTGGGAAGTAGGTATGGCAGGCCCGATCTACAGACCGTGAGGAGAACTCTTCGGGATACGACAAAAGAGCGAGTGTGAGGCGCTTGCTCAGACTTTTGTCTCTGGATTTGTTGTCAACGATGGCTGTGGAATCTCGGGGAGGCCTCATGGGCCATGGACGAGACTTCCTCTCTGTGAATTTGGTCCAATCCCAATTGTTTTGGGTCAATCTGAAGGATGGGAGGAGTCCTTTTAGTTTTGTTACCTCAGGTGTCCCACCAAAAGAGGGATTCCACAGCAGAGCTCTGGGGAGGGATGAATGGACAACCCGAACAATCCAATTGGGGTGAGGTCGAGAACCGAGCAGGTTGATCCTCATTTGGGGTTTATGGAGATCCCCATAGAGCAACGTTTTTCTTCTGGAGGGCCAGCATAGGGCTGCATTTTTGTTCCAGAATTCCAAGTCTTGAGGACATGTTTGCCAGGAGTGTGAGGAAGGAAGTCTGAAAAAACACAAGGTAGCACGAGGTTTGGGCCCACTGTGCAGAGGCTGAATCGAGATCTCCTGCATCTGAGGTCAGGGCGAGTACCAGATGTTGCCTTAAGCTGGAGTTTGTGTCCATGACGGCCCCTTCCTGAAGGGGGTGGGGGCGTCATGAGGCCAGGGAGGTTTCCCTACACTGGGAGTTGTGAGCTGCTCCAAACTTCAAAGTTTCCTTCTTCAGGACAGTCGAGTACTATTGGATGGTTCCAGGATGCCCCATACAGAAAGACTCGAGAGCAGGGGCCTAAGCATGGATGCCGAGAAACGCCAACTCACCTTCCCATTGCCTGGTCGAGACAAGGCACGCTCAATCTGCGGGCTCTTGGGTGAGCTACCCAGAAGGCTGAGTTTAAATGGACTTTCCTGAGGATGAGTCATAATGTGGGTTGTTGGCCATGGAGACCTTGGAATGTGGCAGTAGCTAAGGGACTCTGCAGGATTCTCCAACCCGAAGGGTTTGACACAACTCCAACAAGGAAGCTTTCCATGTGGAGATGAGAGGTGTTCTGTCTGGTGCCTCAGGATAGCCCCATATGCTGGTCTTCGAACCCAGGCCTCTGAGGAGTGATACCTGGACACCAAAGCCAAAGTTCATAATAGGGCCTAGGGGCCTGCCTGGTTCAATCTTCTGTCTCTGCGGATATCAGTCTGTGTGTCTACATGGAGGTAGTAGTTGCTCAGCTGGTGTCATAATGCCCCTGTTTGTCCAGTGCGGCTTGCGGTAGTGGGATGTCCTTGGGGACCTTGAGGTTTCTACTATTTTGTAGAGTTGTGGCTAATGGAACGGGCAGTTTCTTAGGAGAGAGCAGGCACAGTTCTCTGGTGTGGCTCCAGAGACCCCAGCCTGGAGGCGGTGTGGGCCACGGCTGTACAGACAGACATCCAAAACCCCAAACTCAGCTCAGGTTTGGGGCCGAGGTTATGGCAGGCCTGATCTACAGTCCGTGAGGGGAGCTCCTCTGGATATGAAAGAAGGGTGAGAGGGAGGCAGTCGCTCAGTCTTTTGTCTCTGGATATTTTGTCCACAATGGCCGTTTAATGTAGGAGTTGCCTCATGGGTCGTAGAAGTCTCCCTCTCTGGTAGTTTGTCCAGCCCCCAAGAGTTTGGGGTCATTCTGTGGGAAGGGAAGAGTCCTGTTTTCTGCTTCATGTGTCCCCCCAGTAGAGGGATTCTGGAGCATAGCAGTGGGTACTGACAACTGGAATACTCGTGCTCTAGTTAAGCCTGGGGGCCTATGGATATGACAAGCCCCATATGCAGGATCTTGGTCCAGCCACTGAGAGGCGTTACTTTAATACGGGACTCACGCTACAGGTCACAATGCATGTCTGTGCCCTAGGCGGCCCTCAAGCACTGGCGTGGCCTTTCCGACAAAGCAGGTTTTCCCACATTGAACGTTGGACAACATGCCAACCACAAGGTTTCTGGCTATGGGGAAGGAGGAATTCTAATTTCTGCGTCACGATCACCCCAGGGCAGTGATTGGAGATAAGGTCTAGGTTCTGTAGCCTGAAAACCGAGGTTGGGAAGAGATGACGAACTACAGCCATAGCGGGTCCCTTGTGTCCAGGTTGGAACCAGCTGTCAGGGTGTCGTTTGGGATGTCTTGTCTCAGGCTGTGCCAGACAGGGCATTACTATTCAGGGTAGGCTGTATAATTGCTTTACAGTCGAGTGGCATGCATTAGATAATCATTTGGGGTTTCTTATTAGCAGCATAGGGCAAAGTTTTTCTTCTGGAGGGCAGGCAGAGTGCTGCATTGTGGCTTCGGAATTCCCAAACTGGAGGGATTGTGGGCCAGGAGAGTGAGGACGGATGTCTGAGAACACAAGCTAGGCTTAGGTTTCAGGGAATGGACATGGCAGGCACACTCTGCAGAGCTGAATTGAGATCTCATGAGTCTGAAGTCAGGTCGAGGATCAGACTTTGGCTCAGGTTGGAGTTTCTGTCCATGTTGGCCCCTTCATGAAGGGGGGGGGGCATTATGAGGCCATGGGGGTTTTCCCACTATTAGAGTTGTGAGATGATCCAAACTGCAAGGATTCCTTCTGTGGGACAATTAAGATTTGTTGGATGGCTCCAGGACGTCTCCTAAGGTATTTTTCCAGAACAGGGTTCTAAGTATGGATGCCTGGGCAGACAGCCTCAATTCCAATTGTCTCCTAGCAACAAGAAACGTTTGATCTGCTGGCTTGGGGTAGCATCAAAGGGGGCTGAGTTGGAATGGACTTTCCTGAGGATGGTCTTAAATGAGTTGAAATGGACTTTCCTGAGGATGGTCTTAATGTTGGTTTGAGTCCATTGAGACCTTGGTATGGGGCAGTGGCACCAGGGCCCTGAAGGATTCTCCTAACCAGAGGTGATAACAAAGCTCCAATGAGCAAGTTTTCCATGGGGAGACGAGATTTGTTCTTATTGGTGCCTCAGGATACCACCATTTGCTGGTATTGGAAATGAGGCCTGGAGGAGAGATGCCTGGAAACCAAAGCAATGGATCTGATTAGGGCCTAGGGGCCTGTCCGGTTCAATATTCTTCTCTGGGGACATCTTTTGTCTAAGTAGAGGTAGTTGTTCAGCTGGTTTGAGATCACACCTGTTTGTCCTGGGCGGCCTACACTATTGGGATGGCCTCGGTAACTTTGGAGGTTTTTCCTAATTTGCAAGGTTGTGGCCAATGGAATGGGAAGAATTCTCTTGAAAGGGAAGCACAGTCCTGAGGTGTGGCTCCAGGGACCCAAGTGTGGAGCGTGTGTGGTCCAGGGCTATTTGGACAAAAGTCTGAAAACACAAACTCCACTTAGGTTTGGGTCTGTAGGTATGGCCGGCCCGATATATAGACCGTGAGGAGAACTCTTCGGGATATGAACAAAGGGCGAAAGTGAGGTGCTTGTTCATGCTTATTTTTTTCTGGATATGTGTCACCGATTGCCATGGAATGTCCGGTTGTCCTCATGGGCCATCGATGAGGCTCCCTTTCTGGGGATTTGACCCAATCCCAAGAGTTTGGGGTCATTCTGTGGCAAGGGAGGAGGCCTTTGTTTTTTTTTTTTTTTTTTTTTTTTTTTTTTTTTTTTTACCTCAGGTGGACCACCAAAAGAGGGATTCCACAGCAGAGTACTGGGGAGGGGCGACTGGACAACCAGAACTCTGGTTAACATTGGGACCTAAGAACATGGCAAGCCCCATATGTGGGCTCTTGGTCCAGACACTGAGAGGCCTTCCTTGAGCATAGGGCTCACATTGAGTTTCACAATGTGTTTTTTGTGCCCAAGGAGCCCCTCAAGTCAGGGCGTGGCCTAATGTACCATGCTGGTTTCTCCTACACTGAACGTTGCACAATATGGCAACCACAAGTTCATTGGCCATGGGGAAGAAGGAGTTCTAATTTCTGCAACACTTTCACTCCTGGACTATGATTGGATTTAAAGTCTAGGTTCTGAAGCCTGAAAACTGAGGTTGGGAAGAGATGAAGACCTAAGGCCATGGTGTGTCTGATGTGCTCAGTGTTCGGCCAGCTGTTGAGTGTGGGTTGGGAGGTGCAGGCTCAGGCTGTGGCAGACAGGGAATTAGTGCCCAGTCTAGACTGTATAATTGGGGTGCAGTCGAGTTTCGTGCAGGTTGGTACTCATTTGTGGTTACTGGGTAGCCCCAGAGGGCAACGATTTTCTTCTGGAAGGAAGACACAGTGCCACATAGTGGCTCCAGAATTCCCAAACTGGAAGGCTTGTGGGCCAGGAGTGTGAGGAAAAAATTTTGAGAACACAAGCCAGACTTAGATTTCTAGGTGAGTGGCGGCAGGAACCCTCTGCAGAGATGATTTGAGATCCCGTGTACCTGAAGACAGAGCTAGGATCAGACGTTGGCTCAGGTTGGAGTTTCTGTCCATGACGGCCCCTTCATGAAGGGGAGGGTGTCACGAGGCCATGGAGGTTTTCCCATGATGGGAATTGTGAGATGCTCCAAACCGCAATGATTCCTTCCGTGGGACAGTCGAGACCTGCTGGATGGCTCCAGGACATCCCATAAGGAAGCTATCCAGAGCAGGGTTCTAAGAATGGATGCCTGGGCAGCCTGCCTCCCATTCCAGGTGTCTCATAGCGCCAAGGCAAGTTCGATCTGCTGGATCTAGGGGAGTAACCGAGGCGGGTGTGTTGAAATGGGTGAGTTGAGGATGGGTCATAATGTGCATTTGTGTCCATGGAGACCTTGGAATGGGGTGCTTGATCCGGGGCCTTGAAGGATGTTCATAACCGGAGGTTTTGATGGAGCTCTAAAGAGTACGTTTCCTATGTAGAGAAGAGAATTGTTTTGATGAGTGCCTAAGGAATCTCCCATATGCTGGTATTGGAAACCAGGCCTCTGAGGAGAGATGCCTGGAAACAAAAGCAATGGATATGATTAGGGCCTAGGTGCCTGTCCGGTTCAATCTCTTTCCTGGGGATACGTGTCTATGGATCTGAGGGGAGGTAGTTGCTCGGCTTGTGTCAGATCGCCCCTGTTTGTCCTGGGCAGCCTATAATATTGGGAATGGCCTCGGGACTTTGGAGTTTCTCCTAATCTATAGGGTTGTGGCCAATTGAATGGGCAGAAATCCCCTGGAGAGAGCAGGCACAGTTCTGAGTTTGGCTCTAGGGGCCCAGCCTTGAGGGTGTGTGGGCCAGGCCTGGGGGACAGAAGTCTGGAAACACAAACTCCGCTTAGGATTGGGGACATAGGTATGGCACGCCCAATCTACAGACCGTGATAACACTTCTGGATATGAAAAAGGGTGAGTTTGAGGTGCTTGCTCAGGTTTTGTCTCTGTATTTGTGTCAACAATGTGGGTCGAATGCTGGCGTGGCCTCATGGGTTGTGGACGGCTTTCCTTCTCTGAGAATTTGACCCAATCCCAAGAGTTTAGGTACATTCTGTGGGATGGGAGGAGTCCTTTCTTTTTTTTTTTTTTATTTTATTTTATGTACCTCATGTGTGCCAATAAAAGAGGGATTCCAGAGCAGAGACCTTGGTAGGGACAACTGGATAACCCCACCTCTGTTTAAGTTTGGGGGCCTAGGGGCATGGCAAGTCCAATATGTGGGCTCTTGATTCAGACATGAGAGGTCTTCCTTGAGGACAGGGCTCATGCTGAGGGTCTCAATGCCTATGTGTGCCCAACAAGGCCCTCAAGCATGGAAAGGGCCTCATGGGCCACGCTGGATTCTACTACACTGAACGTTGGAGAATATGCCAACCACAAGGTTTCTGGCCATGGCGAAGGAAGAGTTGTGATTTCTGCATCACGTTCACCCCTGGACAGTGATTGGAGTTTAGGTCTAGGTTCTGAAACCCGAAAACCGAGGTTGGGAAGAGATGAAGACCTAAGGACCTGATGGGTACAATGAGCTCAGTGTGTGGCTAGCTGTTGAGCGTAGGTCTGGAGGTGTGGGCTCATGCTGTGTCAGACAGGGCATTAGACAGGGTAGACTGTATATTTGGGGTGCAGTCGAGTGGCATTCAGTTGATCCACATTCGGGTTTCTAGGTAGCTCCATAAGGCAACGTTTATCTTCTGGAGGGCAGGCAGAGTGCTGCATTGTGGCCCCAGTATTGCCAAACTGTAGGGCTTTTGGGCCAGGAGTGTGAGGACGGTAGTCTGAGAACACAAGCTAGGCTTAGTTTTTGGCGTGAGGGCACAGAAGGCACACTCTGCAGAGCTGAATCAAGATCTCATGCACCTGAAGCCAGGGCGAATATCAGACGTTTGCTCAGGTTGGAGATTCTGTCCATGATGGCCCCTTTATAAAGTGGAGCGTCTCAAGAGGCCATGAAGATTTTCCCACAATGGGAGTTGTGAGATGCACCAGACTGCAAAGATTCCTTCTGTGGGACACTTGAGACCTGTTGGATGGCTCTAGGATGTCCCATATGGAACGACTCCAGAGTAGGGCTCTAAGGATGGATGCCTGCACAGCCCGCCTCCCATTCTAGTTGTCTCCTAGCAACAACGCAGGTTTGATCTGCAGGTCCTGAGGGAGAAACCAAGGGGGATGAGTTGACATGGACTCTACCGAGGAAAGATCATAATGTGGGTTTAAGTCCATGGAGACCTTGGAATGGGGTGCTTGATCCGGGGCCCTGAAAGATTCTCCTAAACAGAGGTTTTTATAGAGCTCCAAAGAGTACATTTCCTATGTGGAGACGAGATTTTTCTATGAGTGCCTCAGAAATCCCCCATATGCTGGTATTGGTAACCAGGCCTCTGAGGAGAGATGCCTGGAAACAAAAGCAATGGATCTGATTAGGGCCTAAGTGCCTGTCCAGTTCAATCTTATTCTATGGGGATATCTGTCTCTGGGTCTGAGTGGAGGTAGTTTCCTAACTTGTGAAAGATCATCCCTGTTTGTCCTGGGCAGCCAACACTATTGGGATGGCCTCAGGGAGTTTGGAGGTTTCTCCTAATCTATAGGGTTGTGGCCAATGGAAATGGCAGAATTCCCCTGGAAAAGGAAGCCACAGTCCTCAGGTGTGGCTCCAGGGGCCCCAGCTTGGATGGTGTGTGGGCCAGGACTGTGGGGACAGAAGTCTGAAAACACAAACTCAGCTTAGGTTTGGGGATGCATGTATGAAGGCTCGATCTACAGACCGTGAGAATTTTCCGGGCTATGAACAAAGGGCGAGTATGTGGCGTTTGCTCAGGCTTTTGTCTCTGGATTTTGTGCCTACGGTGGCCGTGGAATGTCGGGGTGTCCTCAAGGGCCATGGACAAGTCTTTCTCTGGTGATTTGGCCTGATCCCAAGTGGTTGGGATCATTCTGTGGATGGGAAGAGTCCTTTCTGTATTTTTTTTTTACCTCAGGTGTCCCACCAAAGAGGGACTCCAGAGCAGTGCCCTGAGTAGGGGTGACTAGACATCTCTAACTCTGGTTGAGATTGGGGGACTAGGCGCTTGGCATGCCCCATATGTGGGCTGTTGTTCCAGTCACTAAGAGGCTTTACATGAGGATAGGTCTCACGCTGAGGGTCACAATGTGTGTTTGTGCAAATTGTAGCCCTCAGGGATAGGTGGGGCCTCATAGTCCATGCTGCTTTCTCGTATAATGAACTTTGGACCACATGCCAACCACAAGGTTTCTTGCCATGGCGAAGGAGAAGTTCTGATTCTTGTATCACGTTCACTCCTGAGCAGTGAGTGGAGATAAGGTCTAGGTTCTGAAGGTGAAAACTGAGGTTGGGTAGAGATGATGGCCGAAAGCCATTGTGGGTTTGATATGCTCAGTGTATGGCCAGCTGTCTGGGTGTTGGACTGGAGGTCTGCCTTCAGGCTGTGTCAGACAGGGCTTTAGTGCACAGGCTAGATTGTATAATTGGGGTATGGTCGAGTGGCATGCAGGTTGTTACTCATTTGGCGTTTCTGGTTAGCCCTATAGGGCAACATTTTTCTTCTGGAGGGCAGGCAGAGTGCTGCATTGTGTCTCCAGAATTGCCAAACTGGAGGGCTGTGGCCAGGATTGTGAAGACGGAAGTCTGAGAACACAAGATAGGCTTAGGTTTCGGGGCGAGGGCACAGCAGGCACACTCTCAAGTGCTGAATCGAGTTCTCGTGCTTCTGAATTCAGGGCGCGTATCAGACTTTGCTTAGGATGGAGTTTCTGTCCATGATGGCCCATTTATGAAGGTGTGGGGCATCATGAGGAAATGGAGGTTTTCTCACAATGGGATTGTGTGATGCTTCAAACCACAAGGATTCATTATGCGAGACAGTCAAGACAGGTTGGTTGGATTCAAGACGTCCCGTAAAGAAATTCTCCAGAGCAGGTTTCTAAGGATGGAAGCCTGGGCAGCCCACCTTGCATTCCAACTGTCTCCTAGTGACAAGGCAGGTTTGATCTGCTGGCTCTGGGTGAGCAGCCGAGGGGGCTGATTTGAAATGGACTCTCCTGAGGATGGATCATAATGTAAGTTTGTGTCCTTGGAGACCTTGGAATTGGGCCATGGTGCCAGCGCCCTGAAGGATCCTCCTAACCTGAGGTATTGACACAGCTCCAAAGAGCAAGTTTCTCATGTGGAGATGAGATCTGTTCTGATTGTTTCCTTAGGAAACCCCCATATTCTGATATTGGAAACCAGGCCTCTCAGGAGAGATACATAGAAACCAAAGCAATGGAACAGAATTTGGCTCAGGTTGGAGTTTCTGACGATGATGGCCCCTTTATAAAGGGGAGCATCTCATGAGGCCATGTAGGTTTTCCCACGATAGGAGTTGTGAGATGCTCCAATCTGCAATGATTCCTTCTGCAGGACAGTCAAGACCTGTTGGAAGGCTCCCAGGACATCCCATATGGAACGGCGCCAGAGCAGGATTCCAACTATGGATGCCTAGAGAGTCTTCTTTGCATTCCAGTTGTCTCCTTGCGACAAGGCAGGTTTGATATTCTGGCTCTGGGGGAGTAATCAACGGGGCTGAGTTGAAATGTACTCTCCTGCCGAATGGTCATAATGCGGGTTTGTGTCCATGGAGACTTTGGAATAGGGCGGTGGCTCCGGTTACGTGAAGGTTTCTCCTAACTGGAGGTTTTTTACAGAGCTCCAAAGGATAAGTTTCCCATCTTGAGACAAGATTTGTTCTGCTTGGTATCTCTGGAATCCCCCATATGCTGGTATTGGAAAACAGGCCTCTGAGGAGAGATGCTTAGAAACAAAAGCAATGGAACCAATTACGTTCTAGGGGCCTGTCCAGTTTAATACCTCTCTCTTGGGATATCTGTCTACGGGTGAGTTGAGGTAGTTGCTCAGCTTGTGACAGATCACCCCTCTTTGTACTGGGCGGCCCACACTATTGGAATGGCCTCTGGGACTTTGGAGGTTTCTCCTAATCTGTAGGGTTGTGGCCAATGGAATGGGAAGAATTTCCTTGGAGAGGGCAGTCACAGTCCTGAGGTGTGGCTCCAGGGGCCTCAGCCTGGAGGGTGTGAGGGACAGGGATGTCAGGATAGAAGTCTGAAAACACGGTTTGGGGACGTAGGTATGGCAGACCCGATCTACAGACTATGAGGAGAATTTTTTGGGCTATGACCTAAGGGTGAGGCTTATGTCTCTGGATTTTGTGTCAATAGTGGCCGTGGAATGTCGGGCTGGCCTCATGGGCCATGGAGGAGTATTTCTCTCTGGGGTGGCCTGATCCCAAGTGATTGGGGTCATTCTGTGGGTGGGAGGAATCCTTTCTGTGTTTACTTACCTCCAATGTCCCACCAAAGAGGGATTCCAGAGCAGAGCCCTGAGTAGGGGTGACTAGATGTCTCTAAATCTGGTTAAAATTGGGTGACTTGGGGCATGGCAGGCCCCATATGCAGGCTCATGGTCCAGCCACTGAGAGGCTTTACTTGAGGACAGGGTTTAAACTGAGGGTCCCAATGTGTATTTGTGCCCACCGCAGCTCTTAAGCATGGGCAGGGCCTCAGGGACCCTACACTACCCTCAGGGGCCCTACTCCTACTAGTGTAGGTCCTACAGGGGTCCTACACTGAACTTTGGATAAGATGCCAACCACAAGATTCTGGCGAGAGGGAAGGAGGAGTTATGATTTCTGCATCACGTTCACCCATGGGAAATGAGTAGAGATAAGGTCTAAGTTTCTGTAGCCTGAAAACCAGGTTGGAAAGAGATGGCAACCTAAGGCCATGGCGGTTCAGATGTTCTCAGTGTACGGCAAGGTGTATGGGTGTCGGTTGTGTTTTCGGGCCTCATGTTGTGTCAGACAGGGCATTAGTGCACAGGCTAGACTATATAATTGGTGTACAGTTGAGTGGCATGCAGGTTTATCCTCATTTGAGGTTTCTGGGTAGACCCATAGGGCAACGTTTTTCTTCTAGAGGGCAGGCAGAGTGCAGCACTGTGTCATCAGAAATCCCAAACTGGAGGGCGTGTGGTCCAGGAGAGTGAGGACGGAAGTCTGAGAACACCAGCTATGCTTAGGTTTTGGGGTGAGTGCACAGCAGGTGCACTCTGAAGAGCTTAATCAAGAACTCGTGCATTTGAAGTCAAGGAGAAGATCAGCCGTTGGTTCAGGTTGGAGTTTCTTTCCATGATCCGACTTCATGAAGATTGGGGGCATCATGTGAACTTGGAAGCTTTCCATGGTATGAGTTGTGAGGTGGTCCATGAACAAGGACTCCTGTGGGACAGTCGACCTGTTGGATGGCTCAAGGATGTCCCATAAGGAACGACGCAAGAGCAGGGTTCTAAGGGTTCTAAGGATCTCTAAGGAGAGATGCCTGGAAACCAAAGCAATAGATCCGATAGGTGCCTATGGGCCTGTTCGTTCCTTTTTACATCTGGGGATATCAGTCTACGGGTCTGAGTGCCGGTAGGGGCTCAGATGGGCCCAGATTGCCCCTGTTTGTCCTGGGAAGCCACAAATATTGGGAGGGCCTCAGGGACTTTGGAGGTTTATCATATTAGTAGGGTTGAGGCCATTGGAATGGGCACATACAATTCCCTTGGAGAGGGCAAGCACATTCGTCGGGTTTGGCTCCAGGGTCCTGAGCCTGTAGGGTGTGTAGGCCAGGGCTGTTGGGACAGTTGTCTGAAAACACAAACTCGGCTTATGTTTCGGGTCATAGGTATGGCAGGACTGGTCTACAGACCATGAGGAGAACTCTTCGGGATATGAAAAAAGGGCGAGTGTGAGGCTCTTGCTATAGTTTTTGTCTCTAGATATCTTGTCACTCATGGTCGTGAAATTTCCGGGTGACTTCATGGGAAATGGACGAGTCTTACTCCCTGGGGGTTTTGGCCTCCTCCAAAGAGTTTGGGGTCATTCTGTGGGATGGAAGAAGTCCGTTGTTCTGTTGTTGTTGATTGGTTTGGTTTTGTTTTTCAACCTCAGGTGTCCCACCAAATGAGGGATTCCAGAGTAGAGCCCTGGGGAGGGGCGACTGGACAACCAGAAATCTGGTTAAAAATTGGGGCCTAGGGAAATATCAAGCCCAAATGACATCTAATGGTCCAGCTACTGAGAGTACGTACTAGAGGACAGGACTCACGCTGAGGGTCACAATGCGTGTTTATGCCCTCGTCGCACTCAAGAATGGGCGGGGCCTCAGGGTGAATGATTGTTTCTCCTACACTGAACATTGGACAACATGCCAACCACAAGGTGTCTTTCCATGGGTAAGCAAGAGTTCTGATTTCTGCATCACAGTCACCCCTGGGCAGGGATTGGAGATAAGGTCTAGGTTCTGAAGCCTGAAAACTGAGGTAGGGAAGAGATGATGACCTAAGGCCATGGCGGGTGTGATGTGCTCAGTGTGCAGTCAGCTGTCTGGGTGTTGGTCACGAGGTCCGCGCTCAGGTGTGTCAGACAGTGCATTACTGCCCAGGTTAGACTATATATTTTGGGTGCATTCGAGTGCCATGAAGAATGAGCGAGTCTGAGACGCGTGCTCAGGCTTTTCTCGCTGGATTTTGTATCAGCGCTGGCCGTGGAATGTGGGGGAGGTGTCATGGGCCTTGGAGGAATCTTGCTCTCTGTGGATTTGGCCCGATCCCAATTGTTTTTAGTCAATCTGAGGGATGGGAAGACTCCTTTCAGGTTTGTTACCTCAGGTGTCCCACCAAAAGAGGAATACCAAAGCAGAGCCCTGGGGAAGAGTGAAGGGACAACCCGAAAAATGGTTAAAAATTGTGGCCTAGGAGCATGGCAAGCCCAATATGCTGTCTCTCCATCCAGCCACTGAGAGACCTTACCTGAGGACTCGGCTCAGGCTGAGGGTCACAATATGAGTTTGTGACCAATGTGGCCTGCAAGCATGGGCAGGGCATCATAGGCCACACTGGTTTCAACTACACTGATCCTTGGACAACATGCCATCCACAAGGTTACTTGCCATGGGGAAAGAGTTCTGATGTCTGCATCCTTTTCAAACCCGGGCCGTGATTGGAGATAAGGTCTAGGTTCTGAAGCCTGAAAACCGAAATTGAATAGAGATGGCGAACTAAGGCCATGACGGGTACGATATGCTCATTGTGTGGACAGCTGTCTGGGTGAGGCCAGGAGGTCCAGGCTCAGGCTGTATCAGAAAGGGCATTAGTTCCCAGGTCAGCCTATATATTTGGGGTAGAGCCGAATGGCGTGCAGGTTGATCCTCATTTCGGGTTTCTGGGTAGCCCCAGAGGGCAATGTTTTTTCTTCTGGAGGGCAGGCAGAGTGCTGTATTGTAGTTCTGGATTGCCAAACTGGAGGGATTGTGGGCCAGTAGTCTGAGGACGGAGGTTTGAGAACCCACGCTAGGCCTAGGTTTCTGGGTGAGGATATGGGAGGCACAATCTACAGACCTGAGTCGAGATCTCGTTCATCTGAAGTTAGGGCGAGGATCAGACGATCGCTCAGGTTGGACATTCTGTCCCTGATGGCCCTTTCTTGAAGAGGGAGTGGTACACGAGGCCATGGGGTTTTTCCCACGATGGAGGTGTGAGAAGCTCCCAACTGCAAAGATTCTTCTGCAGGACAATTGAGACCTGTTGGTTGGCTCCAGGACAATGATTACGAGCGGGGTTCTAAGGATGGATTGCTGGGTAGCCCACCTCGCATTCGAATTGTCTCCAAGCAACAAGACAGGTTAGATCTGCTGGATCTGGGGGAGCAACCGAGGAGGCTGAGTTGAAATGGACTCTCCCGTGGATGGGTCCTAATATGATTTTGTGTCTATGGAGACATTGGAATGAAGCGGTGGCACTGGGGCCCTGAAGGGTTCCTCTAAAGAGAGGCTTTCACACTGCTCCATCGTGCAAGTTTCCCATGTGTAGATGAGATTTGTTCTGATGGGTGAGTCAAAAAACAGCCATATGCTGTTATTGAAAACCAGGCCCCTGAGGAGATGCCTGGAAACAAAAGCAATGGATCCCATAGGTGCCTAGGTGCATGTTCGTTCCGTATTACCTCTGGGGACTTCAGTCTACGGTTCTGAGTGCCGGTAGGTGCTCAGATGGGCCCAGATTGCACATGTTTGTCCTGGGAAGCCACAAATATGGGGATGGCCTCAGGGACATTGGAGGTTTATCCTCTTATTAGGATTGTGGCCATTGGAATGGGCACACACAATTCCCTTGGAGAGGGCAAGCACAATCGTCAAGTACGGCTCCAGGGGCCTAAGCCTGTAGGGTGTGTAGGCCAGGGCTGTTTGGACAGTTGTCTGAAAACACAAACTCGGCTTATGTTTCGGGTCATAGGTATGGCAGGACTGATATATAGACCATGAGAACACTTCGCGATATGAAAAAAGGGCGAGTGTGAGGCTCTTGCTCAAGTTTTTGTCTCTGGATATCGTGTCACTCATGGTCGAGAAATTTCCGGGTGACTTCATGGGAAATGGACGAGTCTTACTCTCTGGGGGTTTGGCCCCGTCCAAAGAGTTTGGGGTCATTTTGTGGGATGGAAGAAGTCCGTTGTTCTGTTGTTGTTGATTTGTTTTCTTTTGTTTTACAACCTCAGGTGTCCCACCAAATGAGGGATTCCAGAGTAGAGCCCTGGGGAGGGGCGACTGGACATCCATATTTCTGGTTAAAAATTGGTTCCTAGGGACATGTCAAGCCCATTATGACACATAATGGTCCAGCCACTGAGAGGACGTACTAGAGGACAGGACTCACACTGAGGGTCACAATGCGTGTTTATGCTGTCGTCACACTCAAGAATGGGCGGGGCCTCAGGGTGAATGCTGGTTTCTCCTACACTGAACGTTGGACAACATGCCAACCACAAGGTTTCTTGCCATGGGTAAGGAAGAGTTCTGATTTAGCATCACAGTCACCCCTGGGCAGTGATTGCAGATAAGGTCTAGGTTCTAAAGCCTGAAAACTGAGGTAGGGAAGGAATGATGACCTAAGGCCATGGCGGGTCTGATGTGCTCAGTGTGCGGTCAGCTGTGTGAGTGTTGGTCACGAGGTCCGGGCTCAGTTTGTCAGACAGTGCATTAGTGCCCAGGTTAGACTATATATTTTGGGTGCATTCGAGTGCCGTGTAGGTTCTTATCTGAAGAACTCTTCAGGATAGGAAGAATGAGCGAGTCTGAGGCGCGTGCTCAGGCTTTTTTCTCTGGATTTTGTATCAGCGATGGCCGTGGAATGTTGGCGAGGCCTCATGGGCCATGGACGAATATTGCTCTCTGTGGATCCCTATTGATTTTCGTCAATCTGTGGGATGGGAGAACTCCTTTCAGTTTTGTTACCTCAGGTGTCCCACCAAAAGAGGAATTCCAAAGCAGAGCCCTGGGGAAGAGTGAAAGGACAACCCGAACTATGGTTAAAATTTGGGGCCTAGGGGCATGGCAAGCCCAATATGCTGTCTCTCCATCCAGCCACTGGGAGGCCTTACCTGAGGACTGGTCTCAGGCTGAGGGTCACAATGTGTGTTTGTGACCAATGTGGCCCGCAAGCATGGGCGGGGCCTCATGGGCCACACTGGTTTCAACCACACTGATCCTTGAACAACATGCCAACCACAAGGTTTCTTGCCATGGGGAAAGAATTCTGATTTCTGCATCATTTTCAAACCCGGGCCGTGATTGGAGATAAGGTCTAGGTTCTGAAGCCTGAAAACCGAGGTTGAGAAGAGATGACGACCTAAGGCCATGGCAGGTCCGATGTGCTCAGTGTGCGGACAGATGTCTAGGTGGGGCCAGGAGGTCCATGCTCAGGCAGTGTCAGAAAGGGCAATAGTGCCGAGGTCAGCCTAATATTTGGGGTAGAGCTGAATGGCGTTCAGGTAGATCCTCATTTGGGGTTTATGGGTAGCCCCGAGGGCAATGCTTTTCTTCTGGAGGGCAGGCAGAGTGCTGCATTGTAGTTCTGGATTGCCTAACTGGAGGGCTTGTGGGCCAGTAGTCTGAGAACGGAAGTCTGAGAACCCAAGCTACGCCTAGGTTTCTGGGTGAGGATATGGCAGGCACAATCTACCAACCTGAATGGAGATTTCGCGCATCTGAAGTCAGGGCGAGGATCAGTCGATCGCTAAGGTTGGTCATTCTATCTCTGATGGCCCCTTCTTGAAGAGGGGGGTGGATCACGAGGCCATGGGGTTTTCCCGACGATGGGAGTTGTGAGAAGCTCCCAACTGCAAAGATTCTTCTGCAGGAGAATTGAGACCTGTTGGTTGGCTCCAGGACAACGATTCTGAGCAGGGTTCTAAGGATGGATGGCTGGGTAGCCCACCTCGCATTCCAATTGTCTCCAAGTAACAAGACAGGTTAGATCTGCTGGATCTGGGGGAGCAACCGAGGAGGCTGAGTTGAAATGGACTCTCACGTGGATGTGTCCTAATATGATTATGTGTCTATGGAGACCTTGGAATGAACCGGTGGTACTGGGGCCCTGAAGGTTTCTCCTAAATAGAGGCTTTCACACAGCTCCATCGTGCAAGTTTCCCATGTGTAGATGAGATTTGTTCTGATGGGTGAGTCAAGAAACAGCCATATGCTGTTATTGAAATCCAGGCCTCTGAGGAGAGATGCCTGGAAACCAAAGCAATGGATTCAATAGGTGCCTAGAGGCCTGTTCGTTCCTTTTTACCTCTGGGGACATCTATCTACGGGTCTGAGTGCCGGTAGGTGCTCAGATGGACCCAATTACCCTTGTTTGTCCTGGGAAGCCACAAATATTGGGATGGCCTCAGTGACTTTGGAGTTTTATCCTCTTAGTAGGGTTGTGGCCATTGGAATGGGCACATAAAATTCCCTTGGAGAGGGCAAGCACAGTTGTCAGGTTTGGCTCCAGGGGCCTGAGCCTGTAGGGTGTGTAGGCCAGGGCTGCTTGGACAGTTGTCTGAAAACACAAACTCGGCTTCTGTTTCGGGTCATAGGTATGGCAGGACTGATCTACAGACCATGAGGAGAACTCTTCGGGATATGAAAAAAGGGCGAGTGTGAGGCTCTTGCTTAAGTTTTTGTCTCTGGATATCGTGTCACTCATGGTCGTGAAATTTCCGGGTGACTTCATGGGAAATGCACGAGTCTTACTCTCTGGGGGTTTGGCCCCGTCCAAAGAGTTTACGGTCATTCTGTGGGATCGAAGAAGTTCGTTGTTCTGTTGTTATTGTTTTGTTTGGTTTTGTTTTTCAACCTCAGGTGTCCCACCAATGAGGGATTCCAGAGTAGAGCCCTGGGGAGGCGCGCCTGGACAACCAGAAATCTGGTTAAAAATTGGGGCCTAGTGACATGTCAAGCCCATTATGATCTAATGGTCCAGCCACTGGGACGACGTACTAGAGTACAGGACTCACGCTGAGGGTCACAATTCGTGTTTATGCCCTCGTCGCACTCAAGAATGGGCGGGGCTCTGGGTGAATGGTGGTTTCTCTTACACTTAACGTTGGACAACATGCCAACCACAAGGTTTCTTGCCATGGGTAAGGAAGAGTTCTGATTTCTGCATCACAGTCACCCCTAGGCAGGGATTGGAGATAAGGTCTAGGTTCTGAAGCCTGAAAACTGAGGTAGGGAAGAGATGATGACCTAAGGCCATGGCGGGTCTGATGTGCTCAGTGTGCGGTCAGCCTCTGGGTGTTGGTCACGAGGTCTGGGCTAGGTTGTCAGACAGTGCATTAGTGCCCAGGTTAGACTATATAATTTGGGTGCCTTCGAGTGCCGTCTAGGTTCTTATCTGAAGAACTCTTTAGGATATGAATAATGAGCGAGTCTGAGGCGCGAGCTCAGGCTTTTGTCTCTGAATTTCGTATCAGCGATGGCCGTGGAATGTGGGGGAGGCCTCATGGGCCATGGACGAATCTTGCTCTCTGTGGACTTGGCCCAATCCCAACTGTTTTTCGTCAATCTGTGGGATGGGAGGACTCCTTTCAGGTTTGTTAACCCAGGTGTCCCACCAGAGGAGAAATTCCAAAACAGAGCCCTGAGGAAGAGTGAAGGGACAACCCGAACTATGGCTAAAAATTTGGGACTAGGGGCATGGCAAGCCCAATATGCTGTCTCTCCATCCAGCCACTGAGAGGCCTTACCTGAGGACTGGTCTCAGGCTGAGGGTCACAATGTGTGTTTGTGACCAATGTGGCCCGCAAGCATGAGCGGGGCCTCATGGGCCACACTGGTTTCAACTACACTGACCTTGGACAACATGCCACTACAAGGTTTCTTGCCATGGGGAAAGAGTTCTGATTTCTGCATCATTTTCAAACCCGGGCCGTGATTAGAGTTAAGGTCTAAGTTCTGAAGCCTGAAAACCGAGGTTGAGAAGAGATGAGGATTTAACGCCATGGCGGGTCCGATGTCTCAGTGTGCGGCCAGCTGTCTGGGTGGGCCAGGAGGTCCAGGCTCAGGCTGTGTCAGAAAGGGCATTAGTGCCCAGGTCAGCCTATATATTTGGGTTACAGCCGAATGCCATGCAGGTTGATCCTCATTTGGGGTTTCTGGGTAGCCCCAGAGGGCATGTTTTTCTTCTGGAGTGCAGGCAGAGTGCTGCATTGTAGTCTGGATTGCCAAACTGGAGGGCTTGTTGGCCAGTAGTCGGAGGACGAAAGTCTGAGAAACCAAGCTAGGCCTAGGATTCTGGGTGAGGGTATGGCAGCCACAATCTACAGACCTGAATCGATATCTCGTGCATCTGAAGTCAGGGCGAAAATCAGACGATTGCTCAGGTTGGACATTCTGTCCCTGATGGGCCCTTATTGAAGGGGGGGTGGTTCACGAGGCATTGGGTGTTTTCCCACGTTCGGAGTTGTGAGAAGCTCCCAACTGCAAAGATTCTTCTGCAGAACAATTGAGACCTGTTGGTTGGCTCCAGGACAATGATTCTGAGCAGGTTCTAAGGATGGATGGCTGGGTAGCCCACTTCGCATTTCATTTGTCTCCACGCAACAAGACAGGTTAGTTCTGCTGGATCTGGGGGAGCAACCGAGGAGGCTGAGTTGAAATGGACTCTCCCGTGGATGTGGTAATATGGTTTTGCGTTTATGGAGACCTTGGAATGAAGCAGTGGCACTAGGACCCTGAAGGGTTCTCTTAAAGAGAGGCTTTCACACAGCTCCTTCGTGCAAGTTTTCCATGTGTAGATGAGATTTGTTCTGATGGGTGAGTCAAGAAACAGCCATATGCTGTTATTGAAATCCAGGCCTCTGAGGAGAGATGCCTGGAAGCAAAACAAATGGATCCGATAGGTGCCTAGGGGCCTGTTCGTTCCTTTTTACCTCTGGGGACATCAGTCTACAGGTCTGAGTGCCGGTAGGTGCTCAGATGGGCCCAGATTGCCCCTGTTTGTCCTGGGAAGCCACAAATATTGGGATGGCCTCAGGGACTTTGGAGGATTATCCTATTAGTAGGGTTGTGGCCATTGGAATGGGCACATACAATTCCCTTGGAGAGGGCAAAAACAGTCGTCAGGTTTGGCCCCAGGGGCCTGAGCTTGTAGGGTGTGTAAGCCAGGGCTGTTTGAACAGTTGTCTGAAAACACACACTCGGCTTATGTTTCGGGTCATAGGTATGGCAGAACTGATCTACGGACCATGAGGAGAACTCTTCGGGATATGAAAAAAGGGCGAGTGTGAGGCTCTTGCTCAAGTTTTTATCTCTGCATATCGTGTCACTCATGGTCGTGAAATTTCCAGGTGACTTCATGGGAAATGGACAAGTCTTACTCTCTGGGGTTTTGGCCCCGTCAAAAGTGTTTGGGGTCATGCTGTGGGATGGAAGAAGTCCGTTGTTCTGTTGCTGTTGATTTGTTTTGTTTTGTTTTTCACCTCAGGTGTCCCACTAAATGAGGGATTCCAGAGTAGGGCCCTGGGGAGGGGCGACTGGACCACCAGAAATCTGGTTAAAAATTGGGGCCTAGGGACATGACAAGCCCATTATGACATCTAATGGTCCAGCCACTGAGAGGACCTACTAGAGTACAGGACTCACGCTGAGGGTCACAATGTGTGTTTATGCCCTCGTCGCACTAAATAATGGGCGGGGCCTCAGGTTGAACGCTGGTTTCTCCTACACTGAACGTTGGACAACATGCCAACCACAAGTTTCTTGCCATGGGTAAGGAAGAGTTCTGATTTCTGCATCACAGTCACCCCGGGGCAGTGATTGGAGATAAGGTCTAGGTTCTGAAGCCTGAAAACTGAGGTAGGGAAGAGATGATGACCTAAGGCCATGGCGGGTCTGATGTGCTCAGTGTGCGGTCAGCTGTCTGGGTGTTAAAAACTGGGGCCTAGGGGGATGGCAAGCCCAATATGCTGTCTCTCCTTCCAGCCTCTGAGAGGCCTTACCTGAGGACTGGGCTCAGGCTGAGGGTCACAATGTGTGTTTGTGACCAATGTGGCCCGCAAGCATGGGCGGGGCCTCAGGGGCCACACAGGTTTCAACTATACTGAACCTTGGACAACATGCCAACCACAAGGTTTCTTGCCATTGGGAAAGAGTTCTGATGTCTGCATCATTTTTAAACCCGGAAAGTGATTGGAGATAAGTTCTAGGTTATGAAGCCTGAAAACTGAGGTTGAGATGAGATGACGACCTAAGGCCATGGCGGGTCCGATGTGCTCAGTGTGTGGCCAGCTGTCTGGGTGGGGCCAGGAGAACCAGGATCAGGCTTTGTCAGAAAGGGCATTAGTGCCCAGGTCAGACTATATATTTGGGGCACAGCCGAATGGCGTGCCCCGTTGATCCTCATTTGGGGTTTCTGGGTAGCCCCAGAGGGTAATGTTTTTCTTCTGGGGGGCAGACAGAGTGCTGCATTGTAGTTCTGGATTGCCAAACTGGAGGGCTTGTGGGCCAGTAATCTGAGGACGTTAGTCTGAGAACCCAATCTAGGCCTAGGTTCCTGGGTGAGGATATGGCAGGCACAATCTACAGACCTGAATCGAGGTCTCGTGCATCTGAAGTCAGGGCGAGGTTCAGACGATTGCTCAGGTTGGACATTCTGTCCCTGATGGCCCCTTCTTGAAAGGGGGGTGGATCACGAGGCCATGGGGGTATTCCCACGATGGGAGTTGTGAGAAGCTCCCAACTGCAACGATTATTCTGCAGGACAATTGAGACCTGTTGGTTGGCTCCAGGACAACGATTCCGAGTAGGGTTCTAAGGATGGATGGCTGTGTAGCCCACCTCGCATTCCAATTGTCTCCAAGCAACAAGACAGGTTAGATCTGCTGGATCTGGGGGAGCAACCGAGGAGGCTGAGTTGAAATGGACTCTCCCGTGGATGTGTCCTAATATGATTTTGTGTCTATGGAGACCTTGGAATGATCGGTGGCACTAGGGCCCTGAAGGGTTCTCCTAAAGAGACGCTTTCACACAGCTCCATCGTGCAAGTTTCCCATGTGTAGATGAGATTTGTTATAATGGGTGAGTCATGAAACAGCCATATGCTGTTATTGAAGTACAGGCCTCTGAGGAGAGATGCCTGGAAACCAAAGCAATGGATCCGATAGATGCCTAGGGGCCTGTTCGTTCCTTTTTACCTCTGGGCACATCAGTCTACGGGTCTGAGTGCCGGTAGGTGCTCTGATGTGCCCAGATTGCCCATGTTTGTCCTGGGAAGCCACAAATATTGGGATGGCCTCAGGGAATTTGGAGGTTTATCCTATTAGTAGCGTTGTGGCCATTGGAGTGGCCACATACAATTCCCTTGGAGAGGGCAAACACAGTCGTCAGGTTTGGCTCCAGGGGCCTGAGCATGTAGGATGTGTAGGCCAGGGCTGCTTGGACAGTTGTCTGAAAACACAAACTCGGCTTATGTTTCGGGTCATAGGTATGGCAGGACTGATCTACAGACCAGGAGGAGAACTCTTGGGGATATAAAAAAGGGGCGAGTGTGAGGCTCTTGCTCAAGCTTTTGTCTTGGCAGTGATTGGAGATAAGGTCTAGGTTCTGAAGCCTGAAAACTGAGGTAGGGAAGAGATGATGACCTAAGGCCATGGCGGGTCTGATGTGCTCAGTGTGCGGTCAGCTGTCTGGGTGTTGGTCACGAGTTCCGGGCTCAGGTTGTCAGACAGTGCATTAGTGCCCAGGTTAGACTATATATTTTGGGTCCATTCGAGTGCCGTGTAGGTTCTTATCGGAAGAACTCTTCAGAATATGAAGAATGAGTGAGTCTGATGCACGTGCTCAGGCTTTTGTCTCTGGATTTTGTATCAGCGATGGCCGTGGAATGTGGGGGAGGCCTCATGGGCCATGGACGAATCTTGCTCTCTGTGGATTTGGCCCCATCCCAATTGTTTTTCGTCAATCTGTGGGATGGGAGGACTCATTTCAGCTTTGTTACCTCAGGTGTCCCACCAAAAGAGGAATTCCAAAGCAGAGCCCTGGGGAAGATTGAAGGGACAACCGGAACTATGGTTAAAAATTGGGGTCTAGGGGCAGGGCAAGCCCAATATGCTGTCTCTCCATCCACCACTGAGAGGCCTTACCTGAGGACTGGGCTCAGGCTGAGGGTCACAATGTGTGTTTGTGACCAATATGGCCCGCAATCATGGGCGGGGCCTCATATACACACTGGTTTCAAGTACACTATACCTTGCACAACATGCCAACCACAAGGTTTCTTGCCATGGGGAAAGAGTTCTGATTTCTGCATCATTTTCAAACCCGGGCCGTGATTGGAGATAAGGTCTAGGTTCTGAAGTCTGAAAACCGAGATTGAGAAGTGATGACGACCTAAGGCCATGGCGGGTCCGATGTGCTCAGTTTGCGGCCAGCTGCCTGGGTGGGGCCAGGAGTTCCAGGCTCAGGCTGTGTCAGAAAGGGCATTAGTGCCCAGGACAGCCTATATATTTGGGGAACAGCCGAATGGCGTGCAGGTTGATCCTCATTGGGGGTTTCTGGGTAGCGCCAGAGGGCAAAGTTTTTCTTCTGGAGGGCAGGCAGAGTGCTGCATTGTAGTTCTGGATTGCCTAACTGGAGGGCTTGTTGGCCAGTAGTCTGAGGACGGAAGTCTGAGAACCCAAGCTAGGCCTAGGTTTCTGGGTGAGGATATGGCAGGCACAATCTACAGACCTGAATCGAGATCTCATACATCTGAATTCAGGGCGAGGATCAGACGATCGCTCAGGTTGGATTCTGTCCCTGATGGCCCAACTGCAAAGATTCTTCTGCAGGACATTTGAGTCCTTGTGGTTGGCTCCAGGACAACGTTTCCGAGCAGGGTACTAAGGAGGGATGGCTGGGTAGCCCACCTCGCATTCCAATTGTCTCCAAGCAACAAGACAGGTTAGATCTGCTGGATCTGTGGGAGCAACCGAAGAGGCTGAGTTGAATTGGACTCTCCCGTGGATGTGTCCTAATATGATTTTGTTTCTATGGAGACCTTGGAATGAAGCGGTGGCACTGGGGCCCTGAAGGGTTCTCCTAAAGAGAGGCTTTCACACAGCTCCATCGTGCAGGTTTCCCATGTGTAGATGAGATTTGTTCTGATGGGTGAGTCAAGAAACAGCCATATGCTGTTATTGAAATCCAGGCCTCTGACGACAGATGCCTGGACGTCAAACCAATGGATCCGATAGGTGCCTAGGGGCCTCTTCATTCCTTTTTACCTCTGGGGACATCAGTCTACGGGTCTGAGTGCAGGTAAGTGCTCAGATGGGCCCATATTGCCCCTGTTTGTCCTGGGAAGCCACAAATATTGGGATGGCCTCAGGGACTTTAGAGGTTTATCCTATTAGTAGGGTTGTGGCCATTGGAATGGGCACATACATTTCCCTTGGAGAGGGCAAGCACAGTCGTCAGGTTTGGCGCCAGGGGCCTGAGACTTTAGGGTGTGTATGCCATGGCAGTTTGGACAGTTGTCTGAAAACACAAACTCGGCTTATGTTTCGGGTCATAGGTATGGCAGGACTGATCTACAGAACATGAGGAGAACTCTTCATGGGGAGTGTGTGAGGCTCTTGCTCAAGTTTATGACTCTGGATTTCGTGTCACTCATGGTCGTGAAATTTCCGGGTGACTTCATGGGAAATGGACGAGTCTTACTCTCTGGGGGTTTGGCCCCGTCCAAAGAGTTTGGTGTCATTCTGTGGTATGGAAGAAGTCCGTTGTTCTGTTGTTGTTGATTTGTTTTGTTTTGTTTATCAACCTCAGGTGTCCCACCAAATGAGGGATTCCAGAGTAGAGCCCTGGGGAGGGGCGACTGGACAACCATAAATCTGATTAAAAATTGGGGCCTAGGGACATGTCAAGCCCATTATGACATCTAATGGTCCAGCCACTGAGAGGACGTACTAGAGGACAGGACTCACGCTGAGGGTCACAATGCGTGTTTATGCCCTCCTCGCACTCAAGGATGGGCGGGGCCTCAGGATGAATGCTGGTTTCTCCTACACTGAACGTTGGACATCATGCCAACCACAAGGACTCAATTGTCCTGCAGAAGAATCTTTACGGTAGGATGCTTCTCACAACTCCAATCTAGGGAAAACTCACATGGTTTCCTGATCCACCCCCCCTTCAAGAAGGCGCCATCAGGGAGAGTATGTCCAACCTGAGCAATCGTCTTATCCTCGCCCTTACTTAAGATACACGAGATCTCGATTCATGTCTGTAGATTGTGCCTGCCATATCCTCACTCAGAAACCTAGGCTAGCTTGGGTTCTCAGACTTCCATCCTCAGAATACTGTCCAACAAGCCCTCAGGTTTGGCAATTCAGAACTACAATGCAGCACTCTGCCTGCCCTCCAGAAGAAACACATTGCCCTCTGTGGCTACCCAGAAAACCCAAGTGAGGATCAACCTGCACGCATTTCAGCTATACCCCAAATATATAGGCTGACCTGGGCACTAATGCCCTTTCTGACACAGCCTGAGCCTGGACCTCCTGGCCCCACCCAGACAGCTGGCCGCACACTGACCACATTGGACCCGCCATGGCCTTAGATCGTCATCTATTCTCAATCTCGGTTTTCAGGCTTCAGAACCTAGACCTTATCTCAAATCACGCCCCGGGTTTGAAAATGATGCAGAAAACAGAACTCTTTCCCCATGGCAAGAAACAATGTGGTTAGCATGTTGTCAAAGCTTCAGTGTTGTTGAAAACAGTGTGGCCCATGAGACCCCGCCCATGGTTGCGGGCCACATTGGTCACAAACACACATTGTGACCCTCAGCCTGAGCCCAGTCCTCAGGTAAGGCCTCTCAGTGGCTGGATGGAGACACAGCATATTGGCCTTGCCATGCCCCTAGGCCCCAATTTTTAACCATAGTTCGGGTTGTCCCTTCACTCTTCCCCAGGGCTCTGCTTTGGAATTCCTATTTTGGTGGGATACCTGAGGTAACAAACCTGAAAGGAGTCCTCCCATCCCACAGATTGACGAAAAACAATTGGGAACGGGCCAATCCACAGATAGCAATATTCGTCCATGGCCCATGAGTCCTCCCCAACATTCCACGGCCAACGATGATACAAAATCGAAAGACAAAAGCCTGAGCACGTGCCTCTGACTCGCTCATTCTTCAAATCTTGAAGAGTTCTTCAGATAAGAACCTACACAGCCCTCGAAGGCACACAAAATATATAGTCTAACCTGGGCACTAATGCACTGTCTGACAACCTGAGCCCGAGCCTCCTGATCAACACCCAGACAGCTGACCGCGCACTGAGCACATCAGACCCGCTATGGCCTTAGGTCACCATCTCTTCCCAACTTCAGTTTTCAGGCCTCAGAACTTAGACCTTATCTCCAATCACTGCCCAGGGGTGACTGTGATGCAGAACTCAGAACTCTTCCTTACCCATGGCAAGAAACCTTGTGGTTGGCATGTTGTCCAACGTTCAGTGTAGGAGAAACCAGCATTCACCCTGAGGCCCCGCCCATTCTTGAGTGCGACGAGGGCATAAACACGCATTGTGACCCTCAGCATGAGTCCTGTCCTCTAGTACGTCCTCTCAGTGGCTGGACCATCAGATGTCATAATGGGCTTGACATGTACCTAGGCCCCAATTTTTAACCAGATTTCTGGTTTTCCAGTCGCCCCTCCCCAGGGCTCTACTCTGGAATCCCTCATTTGGTGGGACACCTGAGGTTGTAAAACAAAACAAAACAAATCAACAACAATAGAACAACGGACCTATTCCATCCCACAGAATGACCCCAAACTCGTTGGACGGGACCATACCCCCAGAGAGTAAGACTTGTCCATTTCCCATGAAGTCACCCAGCAATTTCTCGACCATGAGTGACACGATATCCAGAGACAAAAACTTGAGCAAGAGCCTCACACTCGCCCTTTTTTCATATACCGAAGAGTTCTCCTCATGGTCTGTCGATCAGTCCTGCCATACCTATGACCCGAAACATAAGCCGTGTTTGTGTTTTCAGACAACTGTCCAAACAGCCCTGGCCTACACACCCTACAGGCTCAGGCCCCTGGAGCCCTACCTGACGACTGTGCTTGCCCTCTCCAAGGGAATTGTATGTGCCCATTCCAATGGCCACAACCCTACTAAGAGGATAAACCTCCAAATCCCTGAGGCCACCCCAATATTTCTGGCTTCCGAGGACAAACAGGGGCAATCTTGTCCCAAATGAGCACCTACCTGCACTCAGACCCGTAGAATGATGTCCCCAGAGGTAAAAAGGAACGAACAAGCCCCTAGGCACCTATCGGATCCATTGCTTTGTTTTCCAGGCATCTCTCCTCAGAGGACTGGATTTCAATAATAGCATATGGCTGTTTCTTGACTCACCCATCAGAACAAATCTCATCTATACATGGGAAACTTGCACGATGGAGCTGTGTGAAAGCGTCTCTTTAGGAGAACCCTTCGGGGCCCCAGAGCCACCGCTTCATTCCACGGTCTCCATAGACACAAAATCATATTAGGACACATCCACAAGAGGGTGCATTTAAACTCAGCCTCCTCGGTTGCTCCCCCAGATCCAGCAGATCTAAACTGTCTTGTTGCTTGGAGACAATTCGAATGCGAGAATGGCAAACCAGCCATCTATCCTTAGAACCCTGCTCAGAATCGTTGACCTGGAGCCAACCAACAGGTCTCAATTGTCCTGCAGAAGAATCTTTGCAGTTGGGAGCTTCTCACAACTCCCATCGTGGGAAAACCCCCATGGCCTTGTGATCACGTCCCCTTCAAGAAGGGGCCATCAGGGACAGAGTGTCCAACCTGAGCGATCATCTGATCCTCGCCCTGACTTCAGATGCACGAGATCTCGATTCAGGTTTGTAGATTCTGCCTGCCATATCCTCACCTAGAAACATAGGCCTAGCTTGGGTTCTCAGACTTCCGTCCTCAGACTACTGGCCCACAAGCCCTCCAGTTTGGCAATCCAGAACTACAATGCAGCACTCTGCCTGCCCTCCGGAAGAAAAATATTGCCCTCTGGGGATACCCAGAAACACCAAATGAGGTCAACCTGCACGCCATTCGGCTGTAACCCAAATATATAGGCTGACCTGGGCACTAATGCCCTTTCTGACACAGCCTGAGCCTGGACCTCCTGGCCCCACCCAGACAGCTGGCCACACACTGAGCACATCGGACCCGCCATGGACTTAGGTCCTCATCTCCTCTCAACCTCGGTTTTCAGGCTTCAGAACCTAGACCTTATCTCCAATCACGGCCCGGGTTTGAAAATGATGCAGAAATCAGAACTCTTTCCCCATGGCAAGAAACCTTGTGGTTGGCATGTTGTCCAAGGTTCAGTGTCGTTGAAACCAGTGTGGCCCATGAGGGCCCGCCCATGCTTGCGGGCCACATTGGTCACAAACACACATTGTGACGCTCAGCCTGAGCCCAGCCCTCAGGTAAGGCTTCTCAGTGGCTGTTTGGAAAGACAGCATATTGGTCTTGCCATGCCCCTAGGCCCCAATTTTTAACCATAGTTCGGGTTGTCCCTTCACTCTTCCCCAGGGCTCTGCTTTGGATTTCCTCTTTTGGTGGGACACCTGAGGTAACAAACCTGAAAGGAGTCCTCCCATCCCACAGATTGACCAAACACAATTGGTATCGGGCCAAATCCCTGAGAGCAAGATTCGTCCATCGCCCATGAGGCCTCCCCAATATTCCAAGGCCATCGCTGATACAAAATCCAGAGACAAAAGCCTGAGCACGTGCCTCAGACTCGCTCATTCTACATATCCTGAAGATTTCTTCAGATAAGAGCCTACAAGGTACTCGAAGGCACCCAAAATGTATATTCTAACCTGGGCACTAATGCACTATCTGACAACTTGAGCTCGGACCTCGTGATCACACCCAGACAGCTGACGGCACACTGAGCACATCAGACCCACCATGGCCTTAGGTCATCATCTCTTCCCTACCTCAGTTTTCAGGCTTCAGAACCTAGACCTTATCTCTAATCACTGCCCAGGGGAGACTGTGATGCAGAAATCAGAACTTTTCCTTACCCATGTCAAGAAACCTTGTGGTTGGCATGTTGTCCAACGTTCAGTGTAGGAGAAACCCCCATTCACCCTGAGGCCCTGCCCATTCCTGAGTGCGACGAGGGCATAAACACGCATTGTGTCCCTCACAGTGAGTCTTGTCATCTAGTACGTCCTCTCAGTGGCTGGACCATTAGATGTCATAATGGGCTTGACATGTCCCTAGGCCCCAAATTTAAACCAGATTTCTGGTTGTCCAATCGCCCCTCCCCAGGGCTCTACTCTGGAATCCCTCATATGGTGGGACAACTGAGTTTGAAAAACAAAACAAAACAAAACAACAACAACAAAAAAACGGACTTCTTCCATCCCTCATAATGACCCCAAACTCTTTGGACGGGGCTAACCCGCAGAGAGTAAGACTCGCCCATTTCCCATGAAGTCACCCGGATATTTCATGACGATGAATGGAATGATATCCAGAGATAAAGCTTGAGCAAGAGCCTCACACTCGCCCTTTTTTCATATCCCGAAGGGTTCTCCTCATGGTCTGTAGATCAGTCCTGCCGTACCGATGACCCGAAACATAAGCCGAGTTTGTATTTTCAGACAACTGTCCAAACAGCCCAGGCCTACACACTCTACAGGCTCAGGCCCCTGGGGCCAAATGAGGATTGTACTTTCCCTCTCCAAGGGAATTCTGTGTGCCCATTCCAATGGCCACAACCCTACTAATAGGATAAACCTCCAAAATCCCTGAGGCCATCCCAATATTTGTGGCTTCCCAGGACAAACAGGAGGAATCTGAGCCCATCTGAGAACCTACCTGCACTCAGACTCATAGACTGATATCCCCAGAGGTAAAAAGGAACGAACAGGCCCTAGCCCCTAATGGGATCCATTGCTTTATTTTCCAAGCATCTTCCTCAGATTTCAGTACCAGAATATGGCCATTTCTTGACTCACCGATCAGAACAAAACTCATCTACACATGGGAAACTTGCATGTGGGAGGTGTGTCAAAGCCTCTTTTTAGGAGAACCCTTCAGGGCCCCATTGCCACCGCTTCATTCCAAGGTCTCCATAGACACAAAATCATATTAGGACACACATCCACGGGAGAGTCCAATTCAACTCAACATATTCGGTTGCTCCGCGAGATCCAGCAGATCTAACTTGTCTTGTTGCTAGGAGACAATTGGAATGCGAGGTGGGCTACCCAGCCATCCATCCTTAGAACCCTGCTTGGAATCATTGGCCTGGAGCCAACCAACAGGTCTCAATTGTCCTGCTGAAGAATCTTTGCAGTTGTGAGCTTCTCACAACTCCCATGGTAGAAACACCCATGGCCTCGTGATCCACCCCCTTCATGAAGGGGCCATCAGGGACATAAGGTCCAACCTGATAAATAGTCTGATCCTCACCCTGAATTCAGATGCACGAGATCTCGATTCAGGTCTGTATATTGTGCCTGCCAGGTCCTCACCCAGAAACCTAAGCCTAGCTTGTGTCCTCAGACTTCCGTCCTCAGACTAAAGGCCCACAAGCCCTCCAGTTTGGCAATCCAGAATTATAATGCAGCACTCTGCCTGCCCTCCAGAAGAAAAACATTGCCTTCTGAGGCTACCCAGAAACCCCAAATGAAGATCAACCTGCACACCACTTGGCTGTACCCAAAATATATAGGCTGACCTGGGCAATAATGCCCTTTCTGACAGAGCCTGAGCCTGGACCTCCTGGCCCCACCCAGAGGGCTTGCCGCTCACTGAACACATCGGACCAGCCAATGCCTTAGGTCATTATATATTCCCAACCTCGGTTTTCAGGATTCAGATCCTAGACCTTATCTCCAATCACTGCCCAGGTTTGAAAATGATGCAGAAATCCGAACTCCTTCCCAATGGCAAGAACCTTGTGGTTGGCTTGCTGTCCAACATTCAGTGTAGTGGAAACCTGTTTGTCCGATGAGGCCCCGCCATTGATCGCGGGCCACATAGGTGGCAAACTCACATTGTGACCCTCAACCTTAGCCCAGTCCTCAGGTAAGGTCTCTCAGTGGCTGTATGAAGAGACAGCATATTGGGCTTGCCATGCCCATAGGCCCCTATTTTTAACCATAGTTCGGGTTGTCCCTTCACTCTTCCCCAGGGCTCTGCTTTGGAATTCCTCTTTTGGTGGGACACCTGATGTAACAACGCTGAAAGGAGTCCTCCATCCAACAGATTGATGAAAAACAATTGGGATCGGGCCAAATCCACAGAGGGCAAGATTCGTCCATGGCCCATGAGGCCTCCTCGACATTCCACGGACATCGCTGAAACAAAATCCAGCGACAAAAGCCTGAGCAAGCGCCTCAGACTCGTACTATCTTTATATCCTGAAGATGTCTTCTCATGGTTTGTAGATCGGGCCACCATAACTACGTCCCCAAACATAAGCTGAGTTGTGTTTTCAGACTTCTGTCCTCAAAGTCCTGGGCCACACCCCATCCAGGTTGGGGACCCTGGAGCCACACATTAGGACTGTGCCTACCCAATCCATGGGAATTCTGCCCATTCCATTGTCCAAAATCGTACAAATTAGGAGAACCCTCCAAAGTCCCTGAGGCCATCCCAATAGTATAGGTCGCCCGGGACAAAAAAGGGCAGTCTGACACCAGCTGAGCATCTACCTCCACTCATACCCTAGATGGATGTCCCCAGAGAAGAAGATTGAACCAGACAGGACCCTAGGCCAAAATCAGATCCATTGCTTTGGGTACAGGCATGTCTCCTCAAAACCCTGGATTCCAATACCAGCATTGGGGTTTTCTTGAGGCACCCATCAGAACAAACCTCGTCTCCACAAGGAAACTTGTGCATGGGAGCTATGTCAAAAGCTTAGGAGAATACTTCAGGGTCCCGGTGCCACCGCCCCATTCCAAGGCCCTCATGGACACAAACACACATTAGACCCATCCTCAGGAAAGTCCATTTCAACTCCGCCACCCCGGTTGCTCCCGCAGAACCATCAGATCTAAACTGTCTTGTTGCTAGGAGACAATTGGAATGCGAGGCGGGCTTCCCAGGCATCCATCTTCGAACGATGGTCTGGACTCATCCATATGGGATGTCCGGGAGCTGTCCAACAGGTCTCAATTGTCCCACAGAAGGATTCCTGGGAGGGGGCATCCCACCACTCCCAACGTTGGAAAACCTCTTCGCTCTCGAGAATCCGCTCCCTTCATGAAGGGGCCGACATGAACAGAAAATCCAAGCTGAGCCAACGTCTGATCCTCGCTCTGACTTCAGATGCATGTGATATTGCTTCAGATCTTCAGGGGATACATGGCATGCCCTCGCCCTGAAACCCAAGTCTAGCTTGTGTTCTCAGACTTCCATCCTCACACTCCTGGCCACGAAGCCCACAAGTTTGGCAATACCGGATCATCATTGCAGTACTCTGCCTACCCTCTAGAAAAAATATATTGCATAATGAGCTGCCCGGGCACATTAAATGACAATAAACCTTCACGGCACTCGAATGTACTCAAATTATATAGTCTAACCTGGGCAGTAATGCACTGTCTGACACACCTGAGCCGGGACCTCCTGAGCAACACCCAGACAGCTGACCGCACACTGAGCACATCAGACCCGCCATGGTCTTAGGTCATCATCTCTTCCCTACCTCAGTTTTCAGGCTTCAGAACCTAGACCTTATCTCCAATCACTGCCCAGCGGTGACTGTGATGCAGAAATCAGAAGACCTGCTTACCCATGGCAAGAAACCTTGTGGTTGCCATGTTGTCCTACGTTCAGTATAGGAGAAACCAGCATTCACCCTGAGGCCCCGCCCATTCTTGAGTGCGACGAGGGCATAAACACGCATTGTGACCCTCAGGGTGATTCCTGTCCTCTAGTAAGTCCTCTCAGTGGATGGTCCATTAGAGGTCATAATGGGCTTGACATGTACCTAGGCCACAATTTTTTACCAGATTTCTGGTTGTACAGTCACCACTCCCCAGGGCTCTACTCTGGAATACCTCATTTGGTGGGACACCTGAGGTTGAAAAACAAAACAAAACGAATCAACAACAACAAAAAAAAGGACTTCTTCCATCCCACAGAATGACCCCAAACTCTTTGGACGGGGCCAAACCCCCAATAATTAAGACTCGTTCATTTCCCATGAAGTCACACGGAACTTTCACGACCATGAGTGACACGATATCCAGAGACAAAATCTTGAGCAAGAGCCTCACACTCGCCCTTTTTTCATATCCCGAAGTGTTCTCCTAATGGTCCGTTCATCAGTCCTGCCATACCTATGACCCGAAACATAAGCCGAATTTGTGTTCTCAGACAAATGTCCAAACAGCCCTGGCCTCCACACCCTACAGGCTCAGGCCCCTGGAGCCAAACCTGACGACTGTGCTTGCCCTCTCCAAGGGAATTGTATGTGCCCATTCCAAAGGCCAAAACCCTACTAATAGGATAAACCTCCAAAGTCCCTGAGGCCATCCCAATATTTGTGGCTACCCAGGACAAACAGGGGCAATCTGAGCCCATCTGAGCACCTACCTACACTCAGACCCGTAGACTGATGACCCCAGAGGTAAAAAGGAACGAACAGGACCCTAGGCAACTATCATATACATTCGTTTGGCTTCCAGGCATTTCTCCTCAGAGGCCTGGTTTTCAATAACAGCATATGGCTGTTTCTTGACTCACCCATCAGAACAAATCTCATCTACACATGGGAAACTTGCATGATGGAGCTGTGTGAAAGCCTCTCTTTAGGAGAACCCTTCAGGGCCCCAGTGCCACCGCTTAATTCAAAGGTCTGCATAGACACAAAATCATATTAGGACACATCCACGGGAGAGTCCATCTCAACTCAGCCTCCTCGGTTGCTCCCCCAGATCCAGCAGATCTAACCTGTCTTGTTGCTTGGAGACAATTGGAATGCGAGGTGGGCTACCCAGCCATCCATCCGTAGAACACTGCTCAGAATCGTTGACCTGGAGCCAACCAACAGGTCTCAATTGTCCTGCAGAAGAATCTTTGCAGTTGGGAGCTTCTCACAACTCCCATCATGGGAAAACCCCCATGGCCTCGTGATCCACTCCCCCTTCAAGAAGGGGCCATCAGGGACAGACTGTCCAACCTGAGCGATCATCTGAACTCGCCCTGACTTCAGATGCATGAGATCTCGATTCAGGTCTGTAGATTGTGCCTGCCATAGCCTCACCCAGAAACCTAGGCCTAGCTTGGGTTCTCAGACTTCCGTCCTCAGACTACTGGCCCACAATCCCTCCAGTTTGGCAATCCAGAAGTACAATGCAGCACTCTGCCTGCCCTCCAGAAGAAAAACATTGCCCTCTGGCGCTACCCAGAAACCACAAATGAGGATCAACCTGCATGCCATTCGGCTGTACCCCAAATATATAGGCTGATCTGGGCACTAACGCCCTTTCTGATACAGCCTGAGCCTGGACCTCCTGTCCCCACCCAGAGAGCTGGCCGCACACTGAGCACATCGGACCCACCATGGCCTTAGGTCGTCATCTCTTCTCAACCTCGGTTTTCAGGCTACAGAACCTAGAACTTATCTCCAATCACGGCCCGGGTTTGAAAATGATGCAGAAATCAGAACTCTTTCCCCATGGCAAGAAACCTTGTGGTTGGCATGTTGTCCAAGGTTCAGTGTCGTTGAAACCAGTGTGGCCCAAGAGGCCACGCCCATGCTTGCGGGCCACATTGGTCACAAACACACATTGTGTCCCTCAGCCTGAGCCCAGTCCTCAGGTAAGGCCTCTCAGTGGCTGGATGGTGAGACAGCATATTGGGCTTGCCATGCCCCTAGGCCCAAATTTTTAACCATAGTTCGGGTTGTCCCTTCACTCTTCCCCAGGGCTCTGCTTTGGAATTCCTCTTTTGGTGGGACACCTGAGGTAACAATCCTGAAAGGAGTCCTCCCATCCCACAGATTGACGAAAAACAATTGGGATCAGGCCAAGTCCCCAGAGAGCAAGATTCGTCCATGGCCCATGATGCCTCCCCAACATTCCAGGGCCAACGCTGATACAAAATCCAGAGACAAAAGCCTGAGCACGCACCTCAGACTCGCTCATTCTTCATATCCTGAAGAGTTCTTCAGATAAGAACCTACACGGCACTCGAAGGCACCCAAAATATATAGTATAACCTGGGCACTAATGCACTGTCTGGGAACCTGAGCCCGGACCTCGTGACCAACAACCAGACAGCTGACCGCACACTGAGCTCATCAGACCCGCCAGGACCTAATGTCATCATCTCTTCCCTACCTCAGTTTTCAGGCTTCAGAAACTAGACCTTATCTCCAATCACTGCCCAGTGGTGACTGTGATGCAGCAATGAGAACTCTTCCTAACCCATGGCAAGAAACCTTGTGGTCGGCATGTTGTCCAACGTTCAGTATAGGAGAAACCAGCATTCACCCTGAGGCCCTGCCCATTCTTGAGTGAGACGAGGGCATAAACACGCATTGTGACCCTCAGCGTGAGTCCTGTCCTCTAGTACATCCTCTCAGTGGCTGGAACATTAGATGTCATAATGGGCTTGTCATGTCCCTAGGCCCCAATTTTTAACCAGATTTCTGGTTGTCCAGTCGCCCCTCCCCAGGGCTCTACTCTGGAATCCCTCATTTGGTGGGACACCTGAGTTTATAAAACAAAACAAAACAAATCAACAGCAACAGAACAACGGACTTCTTCCATCCCACAGAATGACCCCAAACTCTTTGGACGGGGCCAAATCCCCAGAGAGTAAGACTCCTCCATTTACCATGAAGTCACCCGGAAATTTCACGACCATGAGTGACATGATATCCAGAGTCAGAATCTTGATCAAGAGCCTCACAAACGACCTTTTTTCATATCCTGAAGAGTTCTCCTCATAGTCTTTAGATCAGTCCTGCCATACCTATGACGTGAAACATAAGCCGAGTTTGTATTTTCAACAACTGTCCAAACAGCCCTGGCCTACACACCCTACAGGCTCAGGCCCCTGGAACCAATCCTGACGACTGTGCTTGCCCTCTCCAAGGGAATTGTGTGTGCCCATTCCAATGGCCACAACCCTATTAATGGTATAAACCTCAAAAGGCCCTGAGGCCATCCCAATTTGGGGCTTCCCAGGACAAACAGGGGCAATCTGGGCCCATCTGAGCACCTACCGGCACTCAGACCCGTAGACTGATGTCCCCAGAGGTAAAAAGGAACGAACAGGCCCCTAGGCAGCTAACGGATCCAGTGCTTTGGTTTCGAGGCATCTCTTCTCAGAGGCCTGGAATTAAATAACAGCATATGGCTGTTTCTTCACTCACCCATCAGTACAAATCTCATCTACACATGGAAAACTTGCACAATGCAGCTGTGTGTAAGCCTCTCTTTAGGAGAACACTTCAGGGACCCAGTGCCACCGCTTCATTCCAAGGTCTCCATAGACACAAAATCATATTAGGACACATCCACGGGAGAGTCCATTTCAAATCAGCCTCTTCGGTTGCTCCCCCAGATCCAGCAGATCTAACCTGTCTTGCTGCATGGAGACAATTGGAATGCGAGGTGGGCTACCCAGCCATCCATCCTTAGAACCCTGCTCGGAATTGTTGTCCTGGAGCCAAACAACAGGTCTCAATTGACCTGCAGAAGAATCTTTGCAGTTGGGAGCTTCTCACACTCCCATCGTGGAAAAACACCCATGGCCTCGTGTTCCCCCCCCCACTTCAAGAAGGGGCCATCATGGGAGTTCTGATTTCTGCATCACAGTCACCCCTGGGCAGTGATTGGAGATAAGGTCTAGGATCTGAAGCCTGAAAACTGAGGTAGGGTAGATATGATGACCTAAGGCCATGGCGGGTCTGTTGTGCTCAGTGTGCAGTCAGCTCTCTGGGTGTTGGTCACCAGGTCCGGGCTCAGGTTCTCAGACAGTGCATTAGTCCCAGGTTATAGTATATATTTTTGGTGCATTCGAGTGCAGTGTAGCTTCTTATCTGAAGAACTCTTCAGGATATGAAGAATGAGCTAGTCTGAGGCGCGTGCTCGGGCTTTTGTCTCTGGATTTTGTATCAGCGATGGCCGTGGAATATTGGGGAGGCCTCATGGGCCATGGACGAATATTGCTCCCTGTGGATTTGGACCGATCCCAATTGTTTTTCGTCAATCTGTGGGATCGGAGGACTCCTTTCAGGTTTGTTAACTCAGGTGTCCCACCAAAAGAGGAATTCCAAAGCAGAGCCCTGGGGAAGAGTGAAGGGACAACCCGACCTATGGTTAAAAATTTGGGCCTAGGGGCATGGCAAGCCCAATATGCTGTCTCTCCATCCAGCCACTGAGAGGCCTTACCTGAGGATTGGACTCAGGCTGAGGGTCACAATGTTTGTTTATGACCAATGTGGCCCGCAAGCATGGGCGAGGCCTCATGGGCCACACTTGTTTCAACTACATTGAGCCTTGGACAACATGCCAACCACAAGTTTTCTTGCCAAGGGGAAAGAGTTCTGATTTCTGCATCATTTTCAAACCTGGGCCGTGATTGGAGATAAGGTCTAGGTTCTGAAGCCTGAAAACCGAGGTTGAGAAGAGATGACGACCTAAGCCCATGGCGGATCCGATGTGCTCAGTGTGCGGCCAGCTGTCTGGGTGGGTCCAGGAGGTCCAGGCTCAGCTGTGTCAGAAAGGGCATTAGTGCCCAGGTGCCTATATATTTGGGGTACAGCCGAATGGCGTGCAGGTTCATCCTCATTTGTGGTTTCTGGGTAGCCCCAGAGGGCAATGTTATTCTTCTGGAGGACAGGCTGAGTGCTTCATTGTAGTTCTGGATTGCCAAACTGGAGGGCTTGTGGGCCAGTAGTCTGAGGACGGAAGTCTGAGAAACCAAGAGAGGCCTAGGATTCTGGGTGAGGATGGCAGGCACAATCTACAGGCCTGAATCAAGATCTCGTGCATCTGAAGTCAGGGCGAGATCAGACGATCCCTCAGGTTGGAAATTCTGTCCCTGATGGCCCCTTCTTGAAGTGGGGATAGATCACGAGGCCATGGGGGTTTTCCCACGATGGGAGTTGTGAGAAGCTCCCAACTGCAAAGATTCTTCTGCAGGACAATTGAGACCTGTTGGTGACTCCAGGACAACGATTCCGAGCGGGGTTCTAAGGATGGATGCCTAAGTAGGCCACCTCGCATTCCAATTTTCTCCAAGCAACAAGACAGGTTAGATCTGCCTGATCTGGGGGAGCAACCGAGGAGGCTGAGTTGAAATGGACTCCTCCGTGGATGTGTCCAAGTATGATTTTGTGTCTATGGAGACTTTGTAATGAAGCAGTGGCACTGGGGCCTTGAAGGGTCCCCCTAATGAGAGGGTTTCTCACAGCAACTTCGTGCAAATTCCCATGTGTAGATGAGATTTGTTCTGATTGGAGTGTCAAGAAACAGCCATATGCTGTTATTGAAATCCAGGCCTCTGAGGAGAGATCCCTACAAACCAAAGCAATGGATCCGATAGGTGCCTAGGGGCCTGTTCGTTCCTTTTTACCTCTGGGGACATCAATCTATGGGTCTGAGTGCTGGTAGGCGCTCAGATGGGCCCTGATTGCCCCTGTTTGCCCTGGGAAGCCACAAATATTGGAATGACCTCAGGGACCTGGAGGTTTCTCCTCTTAGTAGGTTTGTGGCCATTGGAAAGGGCACGTACAATTCCTTGGAAGGGCAAGCACAGTCGTCAGGTTTGGTCCAGGGGCCTTAGCCTGTAGGGGGTGTAGGCCAGAGCTGTTTGGATAGTTGTCTGAAAACACAAACTCCGCATATGTTTCGGGTCATAGGTATGGCAGGACTGATCTACAGACCATGAGGAGAACTCTACGGGATATGAAAAAAGGGTGAGTGTGAGGCTCTTGCTCAAGTTTTTGTCTCTGGATATCGTGTCACTCATGGTCGTGAAATTTCCGGTTGACTTCATGGGAAATGGACGAAGTTACTCTCTGGGGGTTTGGCCCCGTCCAAAGAGTTTTGGGTCATTCTGTGGGATGGAAGAAGTCCGTTGTTCTGTTGTTGTTGATTTCTTTTGTTTTGTTTTTCAACCTCAGGTGTCCCACCGAATGAGGGATTCCAGAGTAGAGCCCTGGGGAGGGGCGAATGGACCACCAGAAATCTGGTTAAAAATTGGGGCCTAGGGACATGTCTAGCCCATTATGAAATCTAATGGTCCAGCCAATGAGAGGACGTACTAGAGGACAGGACTCATGCTGAGGGTCACAATGCGTGTTTATGCCCTCGTCGCACTCAAGAATGGGCGGGGCCTCAGGGTGAATGCTGCTTTTTCCTACACTGAACTTTGGACAACATGCCAACCACAAGGTTTCTTGCCATGGGTAAGGAAGAGTTCTGATTTCTACATCACAGTCACCCCTGGGCAGTGATTGGAGTTAAGGTCTAGGTTCTGAAGCCTGAAAACTGAGGTAGGGAGTAGATGATGACCTAAGGCCATGGCGGGTCTGATGTGCTCAGTGTGCGGTCAGCTGTCTGGGTTTTGGTCACGAGGTCCGGGCTCAGGTTGTCAGACAGTGCATTAGTGCCCACGTTAGACTATATATTTTGGGTACATTAGTGTCGTGTAGGTTCTTATCTGAAGAAATCTTCAGGATATGTAGTTTGAGGGAGTCTGAGGCGCGTTCTCAGGCTTTTGTCTCTGGATTTTGTATCAGCGATGGCCGTGGAATGTTGGGGAGGCATTATGGGCCATGGAAGAATCTTGCTCTCTGTGGATTTGGCCCGATCCCAATTGTTTTTCGTCAATCTGTGGGAGGGGAGGACTCCTTTCATGTTTGTTACCTCAGGTGTCCCCCCAAAAGAGGAATTCCAAAGCAGAGCCCTGGGGAAGAGTGAAGACACAACCCGAACTACGGTTAAAAATTGGGGCCTCGGGACATGGCAAGCCAAATATCCTGTCTCTCCATCCAGCCACTGAGAGGCCTCACCTGAGGACTGGGCCTAGTCTGAGGGTCACAATGTGTGTTTGTGACCAATATGGCACGCAAGCATGGGCGGGGCCTCATGGGCCATACTGGTTTCAACGACACTGAACCTTGGACTACATGGCAACCACAAGGTTTCTTGCCATGGGAAAAGAATTCTGATTTCTGTATCATTTTCAAACCTGGGCCATGATTGGAGATAAGGTCTAGGTTCTGAAGCCTGAAAACCGAGGTTGAGAAGAGATGACGACCTAAGGCCATGGCGGGTCCGATGTGCTCAGTGTGCAGCCAGCTGTCAGGGTGGGGCCAGGAGGTCCAGGCACAGGATGTGTCAGAAAGGGCATTAGTGCCCAGGTCAGCCTATATATTTGTGGTGCAGCCGAATGGCGTGCAGGTTGATCCTTATTTGGGGTTTCTGAGTATCCCCAGAGGGCAATGTTTTCTTCTGGAGGGCAGGCAGAGTGCTGCATTGTAGTCTGGATTATCAAATTGGAGGGCTTGTGGGTCAGTAGTCTGAGGACGGAAGTCTGAGAACCCAAGCTAGGCCTAGGTTTCTGGGTGAGGATATGGCAGGCACAATCTGCTGACCTGAATCCAGATCTCGTGCATCTGAAGTCAGGGCGAGGATCGGACGAACGCTCAGGTTGGACATTCTGTCCCTGATGGCCCCTTCTTGAAGGGAGGTGGATCACGAGGCCATGACGGTTTTCCCACGGTAGGAGTTGTGAGAAGCTCCGAATTGCAAAGATTCTTCTGCAGGACAATTGAGACCTGTTGGTTGGCTCCAGGACAACTATTCCAAGCTGGGTTCGAAGGATGGATGGCTGGGTAGCCCCCGTCGCATTCCAATTGTCTCCAAGCAACAAGACACGTAGATCTGCTGGATCAGCGCAGCAACCAAGGAGGCTCAGTTGAAATGGACTCTCCCTTGGATGTGTCCTAATATGATTTTGTGTCTATGGAGACCTTGGAATGAAGCGGAAGCACTAGGGCCCTGAAGGGTTCTCCTAAAGAGAGGCTTTCACACAGCTCCATCGTGCAAGTTTCCCATGTGTAGATGAGATTTGTTCTGATGGGTGAGTCAAGAAACAGACATATGCTGTTATTGAAATTCAGGCCTCTGAGGAGAGATGCCTGGAGGCCAAACCAATGGATCCGATAGGTGCCTAGGGGCCTGTTCGTTCCTTTTTACCTCTTGGACATCAGTCTACGGGTCTGAGTGCCGGTAGGTGCTCAGATGGGCCCAGATTGCCCCTGTTTCTCCTGGGACGCCACAAATATTGGGATGGCCTCAGGGACTTTGGAGGTTTATCCTCTTAGTAGGATTGTGGCCATTGGAATGGGCACATACAATTCCGTTGGAGAGGGCAAGCACAGTCGTCAGGTTGGGCTCCAGGGTTCTGAGCCTGTAGGGTGTGTAGGCCAGGGTTGTTTGGACAGTTGTCTGAAAACACAAACTCGGCTTATGTTTCGGGTCATAGGTATGGGACGACTGATCTCTAGACGATGAGGAGAATTCTGCGATATATGAAAAAAGGGCGAATGTGAGGCTCTTGCTCAAGTTTTTGTCTCTGGATATTGTGTCACTCATGGTCGTGAAATTTCCGGGTGACTTCATGGGAAATGGACGAGTCTTACTCTCTGGGTGTTTGGCCCCGTTCAAAGAGAGTGGGTCATTCTGTGGGACATGTCTAGCCCATTATGACACATAATGGTCCAGCCACTGAGAGGACGTACTAGAGGACAGGACTCACGCTAGGGTCACAGTGTGTGTTTATGCCCTCGTAGCACTCAACTATGGGCGGGGCCTCAGGGTGAATACTGGTTTCTCCTACACTGAACATGGGACAACATGCCAACCACAAGGTTTCTTGCCATGGGTAAGGAAGAGTTCTGATTTCCTCATCACAGTCACCGCTGGGCAGTGATTGGAGATAAGGTCTAGGTTCTGAAGCCTGAAAACTGAAGTAGGGAAGAGATGATGACCTAAGGCCATGGCGGGTCTGATGTGCTCAGTGTGCGGTCAGCTGTCTGGGTGTTGGTCACGAGGTCCGGGCTCAGGTTGTCAGACAGTGTATTAGTGCCCAGGTTAGACTATATATTTTGGGTGCCTTCGAAAGCCGTGTAGGTACTTATCTGAAGAACTCTTCAGGATATGAAGAATGAGCGAGTCTGAGGTGCGTGCTCAGGCTTTTGTCTCTGGATTTTGTATCAGCGATGGCCATGGAATGTTGGGGAGGCCTCATGGGCCATGTACGAATCTTGCACTCTGTGGATATGGCCCGATCCCAATTGTTTTTCGTCAATCTGTGGGATGGGAGGACTCCTTTCAGGTTTGTTACCTCAGGTGTCCCACCAATAGAGGAATTCCAAAGCAGAGCCCTGGGGAAGAGTGAAGGGACAACCCGAACTACGGTTAAAAATTGGGGCCTAGGGGCATGGCAAGCCCAATATGCTGTCTCTCCATCCAGCCCCTGAGAGGCCTTACCTGAGGACAGGGCTCAGGCTGAGGGTCACAATTTTTGTTTGTGACCAATGTGGCCCGCAAGCATGGGCGGGGCCTCATGGGCCACACTGGTTTCAAGTACACTGAACCTTGGACAACATGCCAACCACAAGGTTTCTTGCCATGGGGAAAGAGTACTGATTTCTGCATCATTATCAAACCCGGGCCCTGATTGGAGATAAGGTCTAGGTTCTGAAGCCTGAAAACTGAGTTTGAGAAGAATGACGACCTAAGGCCATGGCGGGTCCGATGAACTCGGTGTGCGGCCAGCTGTCTGAGTGGGTCTAGGAGGTCCAGACTCAGGCTGTCCTAGAAAGGGCATTAGTGCACAGGACAGCCTATATATTTGGGGTACAACCGAATGGCGTGCAGGTTGATCCTCATTTGGGGTTTCTGGGTAGCCCCAGAGGGCAATGTTTTTCTCTGGAGGGCAGGCAGAGTGCTGCATTGTAGTTCTGGATTGCCAAACTGGAGGGCTTGTGGGCCAGTAGTCTGAGGACGGAAGACTGACCCAAGCTAGGCCTAGGTTTCTGGGTGAGTCCTGAATCTAGATCTCGAGCATCTGAAGTCAGGGCGAAGATCACACATGGCTCAGGTTGGACATTCTGTCCCTGATGGCCCTTTCTTGAAGGGCGGGTGGATCACGAGGCCATGGGGTTTTCCCACGATGGGAGTTGTGAGAAGCTCCCAACTGCAAAGATTCTTCTGCAGGACAATGGAGACCTGTTGGTTCGCTCCAGGACAACGATTCCGAGCAGGGTTCTAAGGATGGATGGCAGTGTAGCCCACCTCGCATTCCAATTGTCTCCAAGCAACAAGACAGGTTATATCTGCTGGATCTGGGGGAGCAACCGAGGAGGCTGAGTTGAAATGGACCTCCCGTGGATGTGTCCTAATATGTTTTTTGTGTCTATGGAGACCTTGGAATGAAGCGTTGGCACTGGGGCCCTGAAGGGTTCTCCTAAAGAGAGGCTTTCACACAGCTCCATCGTGCAAGTTTCCCATGTGTAGATGAGATTTGTTCTGATGGGTGAGTCAAGAAACAGCCATATGCTGTTATTGAAATGCAGGCCTCTGAGGAGAGATGCCTGGAAACCATAGCAATGGATCTGATAGGTGCAAAGGGGCCTGTTTTTTCCTTTTTACCTCTGTAGATATCAGTCTACGGGTCTGAGTGCCGGTAGCTGCTAAGATGGACCCAGATTGCCCCTGTTTGTCCTGGGAAGCCACAAATATTGGGATGGCCTCAGGGACTTTGGTGGTTTATCCTATTAGTAGGGTTGTGGCCATTAGAATGGGCACACACAGTTCCCTTGGAGTGGGCAAGCACAGTCCTCTGGTTTGGCTCTAGCGGCCTGAGCCTAGGACTGATCTACAGACCATGAGGAGAACTCTTCGGGATATGAAAAAAGGGCGAGTGTGAGGCACTGTTTAAGTTTTTGTCTCTGGATATCGTGTCACTCATGGTCGTGAAATTTCCGGGTGACTTCATTGGAAATGTACGAGTCTTACTCTCTGGGCGTTTGGCCCGGTCCAAAGAGTTTGGGGTCATTCTGTGGGATGGAAGAAGTCCGTCGTTCTGTTGTTGTTGATTTGTTTTGTTTTGTTTTTCAACCTCAGGTGTCCCAGCAAATGAGGGATTCCAGAGTATAGCCCTGGGCGGGGCGACTGGACAACCAGAAACCTGGTTAATAATTGGGGCGTAGGGACATGTCAAGCCCATTATGACATCTAATGGTCCAGCCACTGAGAGGACGTACAAGAGGAGAGGACTCACGCTGAGGGTCACAATGCGTGTTAATGCCCTCGTCGCACTCAAGAATGGGCGGGGCCTCTTGGTGAATTCTGGTTTCTCCTACACTGAACGTTGGACAACATGCCCACCAGAAGGTTTCTTGCCATGGGTAAGGAAGAATTCTGATTTCTGCATCACATCACAGTCACCCTGTGCAGTGATTGGAGTTAAGGTCTAGGTTCTGAAGCCTGAAAACTGAGGGAGGGAAGAGATGATGACCTAAGGCCATGGCGGGTCTGATGTGCTCAGTGTACGGTCAGCTGTCTGGGTGTTGGTCACGAGGTCTGGGCTCAGGTTGTCAGACAGTGCATTAGTGCCCAGGTTAGACTATATATTTTGGGTGCATTCGAGTGCCGTGTAGGTTCTGATCTGAAGAACTCTTCAGGATATGAAGAATGAGCGAGTCTGAGGTGCATGCTCAGGCTTTTGTCTCTCGATTTTGTATCAGCGATGGCCGTGGAATGTTGGGGAGGCTTCATGTTGATGGATGAATCTTGCTCTCTGTGGACTTGCCCCCATCCCAATTGTTTTCCGTCAATCTGTGGGATGGCAGGACCCCTTTCAGGTTTGTTACCTCAGGTGTCCCACCAAAAGAGGAATTCCAAAGCAGAGCCCTGGGGAAGAGTGAAGGGACAACACGAACTATGGTTAAAAATTGGGGCCTAGGGGCATGGCAAGCCCAATATGCTGTCTCACCATCCAGCCACTGAGAGGCCTTACCTGAGGACTGGGCTCAGGCTGATGTTCACAATGTGTGTTTGTGACCAATGTGGCCCACAAGCATGGGCGGGCCCTCATGAGCCACACTGGTTTCAAGTACACGGAACCTAGGGCAACATTTCAACCACAAGGTTTCTTGCCATGGCGAAAGAGTTCTGATTTCTGCCTCATTTTCAAACCTGGGCCGTGATTGGAGATAAGGTCTAGGTTCTGAAGCCTGAAAACCGAGGTTGACAAGAGATGATGACCTAAGATAATGACGCGTCCGAAGTGCTCAGTGTGCGGCCAGCTGTCTGTGTGGGGCCAGGAGGTTCAGGATCAAGCTGTGTCAGAAAGGGCATTAGTGCCCAGGTCAGCCTATATATTTGGGGTACAGCCGAAATGCGTGCCCCGTTGTTCCTCATTTGGGGTTTCTGGGTAGACCCAGAGGGCAATGTTTTTCTTCTGGAGGGCATGCAGAGTGCCGCATTGTAGATCTGGATTGCCAAACTGGAGGGCTTGTTGGCCAGTAGTCTGAGCACGGAAGTCTAGGAACCCAAGGTAGGCCTCGGTTTCTGGGTGAGGATATGGCAGGCACAATCTACAGACCTGAATCAAGATCTCGGGCATCTGAAGTCAGGGTGAGGATCAGACGATCGCTCAGGTTGGACATTCTGTCCCTGATGGCCCCTTCTTGAAGGGGGGCGTGGATCACGAGGCCATGGGGGTTTTCCCATGATGAGAGTTGGGAGAAGCTCCCAACTGCAAAGATTCTTCTGCAGGATAATTGAGACCTGTTGGTTGGGTCCAGGAGAACGATTTTTTGCAGGGTTAGAAGGATGGATGGCTGGGTAGCCCACCTCGCATTCCAATTGTCTCCAAGCAACAAGATAGGTTAGATCTGTTGGATCTGATTGCTCCATCATTTTCAAAACCGGGCCGTGATTGGAGATAAGGTTTTCCCACGATGGGAGTTGTGAGAAGCTCCCTACTGCAAAGATTCTTCTGCAGGAAAATTGAGACCTGTTGGTTGGCACCAGGACAACGATTCTGAGCAGGGTTCTAAGGATGGATGGCTGGGTAGACCACCTTGCATTCCAATTGTCTCCAAGCAATAAGACAATTTTGATCTGTTGGATCTGGGGGAGCACCCGAGGAGGCTGAGTTGAAATGGACTCTCCCGTGGATGTGTCCTAATATGATTTTGTGTCTATGGAGACCTTGGAATGAAGCGGTGCCACTGGGGCCCTGAAGGGTTCTCCTAAAGAGAAGATTTCACATAGCTCCATCGTGCAAGTTTCCCATGTGTAGATGAGATTTGTTGTGATGGGTGAGTCAAGAAACAGCCATATGCTGTTATTGAAATGCAGGCCTCTGAGGAGAGATGCCTGGAAAGAAAAGCAATGGTTCCGATAGGTGCCTAGGCGCCTGTTCGTTCCTTTTTACCTCTGGGGATATCAGTCTACGGGTGTGAGTGCCGGTAGGTGCTCAGATGGGCCCAGATTGCCCCATTTGTCCTGGGAAGCCAAATATATTGGGATGGCCTCAGGGACTTTGGAGTTTTATCCTATTAGTAGGTTTGTGGCCTTTGGAGTGGGCACATACAATTCCCTTGGAGAGGGAAAGCACTGTCGTCAGGTTTGGCTCCAGGGACCTGAGCCTGTAGTGTGTGTTGGCCAGGGCTGTTTGGACAGTTGTCTGAAAACACAAACTCGGCTTCTGTTTCGGGTCATAGGTATGGCAGGACTGATCTACAAACCATGAGGAGAACTCTTCGGGATATGAAAAAAGGGTTAGTGTGAGGCTATGCTCAAGTTTTTGTCTCTGGATATCGTGTCACTCATGGTCGTGAAATTTCCGGGTGACTTCATGGAAAATGGACGAGTCTTATTCTCTGGGGGTTTGGCCCCGTCCAAAGAGTTTGGGGTCATTCTGTGGAATGGAAGAAGCTTGTTGCTCTGTTGTTATTGATTTGTTTTGTTTTGTTTTTCAACCTCAGGTGTCCCACCAAATGAGGGATTCCAGTAGAGCCCTGGGGAGGGGCGACTGGACAACCAGAAATCTGGTTAAAAACTGGGGCCTAGGGACATGTCAAGCCCATTATGACATCTAGTGGTCCAGCCACTGAAAGGACGTACTAGAGGACAGGACTCACGCTGAGGGTCACAATGCGTGTTTATGCCCTCGTCGCACTCAAGAATGGGCGGGGTCTCATGGTGAATTGCGGTTTCTCCTACACTGAATGATGGACAACATGCCAACCACAAGGTTTCTTGCCATGCGTAAGGAAGAGTTCTGATTTCTGCATCACAGTCACCGCTGGGCAGTGATTGGAGATAAGGTCTAGGTTCTGAAGCCTGATAACAGAGGTAGGGAAGAGATGATGACCTAAGGCCATGGCGGGTCTGATATGCTCAGTGTGCGGACAGCTGTCTGGGTGTTGGTCACGAGGTCCAGGCTCAGGTTGTAAGACAGTGCATTTGTGCCCATGTTAGACTATATATTTTGGGTGCCTTAGAGTGCCGTGTAGGTTCTTTTCTGAAGAACTCTTCAGGATATGAAGAATGAGCGAGTCTGAAGCACGAACTAAGGCTTTTATCTCTGGATTTTGTAACAGCGATGGCCGTGGAATGTTGGGGAGGCCTCATGGGCCATGGACGAATCTTGCTCTCTGTGGATTTGGCTCAATACCATTTGTTTTTCGTCAATCTGTGGTATGGGAGGACTCCTTTCAGGTTTGCTACTCAGGTGTCCCACCAAAAGAGGAATTCCAAAGCAGAGCCCTGGGGAAGAGTGAAGGGACAACCCGAACTATGGTTAAAAATTGGGGCCTAGGGGCTAGGCAAGCCCAAAATGCTGTCTCTCCATCCAGCCACTGAGAGGCCTTACCTGAGGACTGGCCTCAGGTGAGGGTCACAATGTGTGGGCCACACTGGTTTCAACGACACTGAAACTTGGACATCATGCCAACCACAAGTTTTCTTGCCATGGGGAAAGAGTTCTGATTTCTGCATCATTTTCAAACCCGGGCCGTGATTTAGATAAGGTCTAGGTTTTGAATCCTGAAAACCGAGGCTGAGAAAGATGACGACCTAAGGCAATGGCAGGTCCGATGTGCTCAGTGTGCGGCCAGCTGTCTGGGTGGGGCCACGAGGTCCAGGCTCAGGCTGTGTCAGAAAGGGCATTAGTGCCCATGTCAGCCTATATATGTGGGGTACAGCCGAATGTTGCAGGTTGATCCTCATTTGGGGATTCTGGGTATGCCCAGAGGGCAATGTTTTTCTTCTGGAGAACAGGCAGAGTGCTGCATTGGAGTTCTGATTGCCAAATTGGAGGGCTTGTGGGCCAGTAGTCTGAGGACGGAAGTCTGAGAACCCAAGCTAGGCCTAGGTTTCTGGGTGATACCTGAATCGAGATCTCGAGCATTTGAAGTCAGGGCGAGGATCAGACGATGCTCAGGTGGACATTCTGTCCCTGATGGCCCCTTCTTGAAGGGGGGTTGGATCACGAGGCCATGGGGGTTTTCCCACGATGGGAGTTGTGAGAAGCTCCCAACTGCAAAGATTCTTCTGCAGGACAATGGAGACCTGTTCGTTGGCTCCAGGACAACGATTCCGAGCAGGGTTCTAAGGATGGAAGGCTGGGTAGCCCACCACGCATTCCAATTGTTTCCAAGCAAAAAGACAGGTTAGATATGCTGGATCTGGGGGAGCAACCGAGGAGGCTGAGTTGAAATGGACTCTCCCGTGGATGTGTCCTAATATTATTTTGTGTCTATGGAGACCTTGGAATGAAGCGGTGGAACTGGGGCCCTGAAGGGTTCTCCTAAAGAGAGGCTTTCACACACCTACATTGTGCAAGTTTCCCATGTGTAAATAAGATTTGTTCTGATGGGTGAGTCAAGAAACAGCCATATGCTGTTATTGAAATCCATTCCTCTGAGCAGAGATGCCTGGAAACCAAAGCAATGGATCTGATAGGTGCCTAGGGGCCTGTTCGTTCCTTTTTACCTCTGGGGACATCAGTCTATGGGTCTGAGTGCCGGTAGGTGCTCAGATGGGCCCAGATTGCCCCTGTTTGTCCTGGGAAGCCACAAATATTGGGATGGCCTCACGGACTTTGGAGGTTTATCCTATTAGTATGGTTGTGGCCATTGGAATGGGCACACACAATTCCCTTGGAGAGGGCAAGCACTGTCGTCAGGTTTGGCTCCAGGGGCCTGAGCCTGAAGGGTGTGTAGGCCAGGGCTGTTTGGACTGTTGTCTGAAAACACGAAATCGGCTTATGTTTTGGGTCATAGGTATGGCAGGACTGATCTACAGACCATGAGGAGAACACTTTGGGATATGAAAATAGGGCGAGTGTGAGGCTCTTGCTCAAGTTTTTGTCTCTGGTAATCGTGTCACTGATGGTCGTGAAATTTCCGGGTGACTTCATGGGAAATGGACGAGTCTTACTCTCTGGAGCTTTGGCCCCGTCCAAAGTATTTTGGGTCATTCTGTGGGATGGAAGAAGTCCCTTGTTCTGTTGTCGTTGATTTCTTTTGTTTTGTTTAACAACCTCCGGTGTCCCACCAAATGAGGGATTCCAGAGTAGAGCCCTGGGGAGGGGCGACTGGACAACCAGAAATCTGGTTAAACATTGGGGCCTCGGGACATGTCAAGCCCATTATGACATCTAATGGTCCAGCAACTGAGAGGACGTACTAGTGGACAGGACTCAGCTGAGGGTCACAATGCATGTTTATGCCCTCGTCGCACTCAAGAATGGGCGGGGCCTCAGTGTGAATGCTGGTTTCTCGTACACTGAACGTTGGACAACATGCCAACCAAAAGGTTTCTTTCCATGCGTAAGGAAGAGTTCTGATTTCTGCATCACAGTCACCCCTGGGTAGTGATTGGAGATAAGGTCTAGGTTTTGAAGACTGAAACCTGAGGTAGGTAAGAGATGATGACCTAAGGCCATGGCGGGTCTGATGTGCTCAGTGTGTGGTCAGCTGTCTGGGTGTTGGCCACGACGTCCGGGCTCAGGTTGTCAGACAGTGCATTAGTGCCCAGGTTAGACTATATATTTTGGGTGCCTGCGAGTGACGTGTAGGTTCTTATCTGAAGAACTCTTCAGGATATGAAGAATGAGCGAGTCTGAGGCGCGTGCTCAGGCTTTTGTCTCTGGATTTTGTATCAGCAATGGCCGTGGAATGTTGGGGAGGCCTCATGGGCCATGGACGCATCTTGCTCTCTGTGGATTTGGCCCGATCCCAATTGTTTTTCGTCAATCTGTGGGATGGGAGGTCTCTTTTTAGGTTTGTTACCTAGGGGTCCCACCAAAAGAGGAATTCCAAAGCAGAGCCCTGGGGAAGAGTGAAGGGACAACCCGAACTATGGTTAAAAATTGGGGGCTAGTGGCATGGCAAGCCCAATATGCTGTCTCTCCATCCAGCCACTGAGAGGCCTTACCTGAGGACTGGGCTCAGGCTGAGGGGTCACAATGTGGGTTTGTGACCAATATGGCCCGCAAGCATGGGCGGGGCCTCATGGGCCACACTGGTTTCAATTACACTGAACCTTGGACAACATGCCAACCACAAGGATTCTTGCCATGGGGAAAGAGTTCTGATATCTGCATCATTGTCAAACCCGGGCCGTGATTGGAGATAATGTCTAGGTTCTGAAGCCTGAAGACCGAGATTGAGAAGAGATCACGACCTAAGGCCCTGGCAGGTCATATGAGCTCAGTGTGCGGCCAACTGTCTGGGTGAGGCCAGGAGGTCCAGACTCAGGCTGTCTCTGAAAGGGCATTAGTGCTCAGGTCAGCCTATATATATGCGGTACAGCCGAATGGCATGCAGGTTGAATCTCAATTTGGGTTTCTGGGTAGCCCCAGACGGCAATGTTTTTCTTCTGGAGGGCAGGCAGAGTTATGCATTGTAGTTCTCGATTTCCAAACTGGAGGGCTTGTGGGCAAGTAGTCTGAGGACGGAAGTCTGAGAACCCAAACTAGGCCTAGGTTTCTGGGTGAGACCTGAATCGAGATCTCGTGCATCTGAAGTAGGGCGAGGATCAGAATATCGCTCAGGTTGGACATTCGTTACCTCATGGCCCCTTCTTTAAGGGGGCCGTGGATCAAGAGGCCATGGGGGTTTTCCCGGGATGGGATTTGTGAGAAGCTCCCAACTGCAAAGATTCTTCTGCAGGATAATTGAGACTTGTTGGTTGGCTCCAGGACAACGATTCTGAGCAGGGTTCTAAGGATGGATGGCTGGGTAGCCAACCTCGCATTCCAATTGTCTGCAAGTAACAAGACAGGTAAGATCTGTTGCATCTGGGGGAGCAACCGAGGAGGCTGAGTTGAAATGGACTCTCCCGTGGATATATCCTAATATGATTATGTGTCTATTGAAACCTTGGAATGAAGCGGTGGCCCTGGGGCCTTAAAGGGTTCTCCTAAAGAGAGGCTTTCACACAGCTCCATCGTGCAAGTTTCCCATGTGTAGATGAGATTTGTTCTGATGGGTGAGTCAGGAAACAGCCATATGCTGTTATTGAAATCCAATCCTCTGAGGAGAGATGCCTGGAAACCAAAGCAATGGACCGGATATGTGCCTAGGGGCCTGTTCGTTCCTTTTTACCTCTGGGGACATCAGTCTACGGGTCTGAGTGCCGGTAGGTGCTCAGATGGCCCAGATTGCCCCTGTTTTTCCTGGGAAGCCACAAATATTGGGTTGGCCTCAGGGACTTTGGAGGTTTATCCTCTTAGTTGGGTTGTGGCCATTGGAATGGGCACACACAATTCCCTTGGAGAGGGCAAGCACAGTCGTCACGTTTGGCTCCAGGGGCCTGAGCCTGTAGGGTGTGTAGGCCAGGGCTATTTGGACAGTTGTCTGAAAACACAAACTCGGCTTATGTTTCGGGTCATAGGTATGGCAGGACTGATCTACAGACCATGAGGAGAACTCTTCGGGATATGAAAATAGGGGAAGTGTGAGTCTCTTGCTCAAGTTTTTATCTCTGGATATCGTGTCACTCTTGGTCGTGAAATTTCCGGGTGACATCATGGGAAATGGAGAGTCTTACTCTCTGGGGGATTGGCCCCGTCCAAAGAGTTTGGGTTCATTCTATTGGATTGAAGAAGTCCGTAGTTCTGTTGTTGTTGATTTGTTTTTTTTTTTTTTTTTTTTTCATCCTCAGGTGTCCCAGCAAATGAGGGATTCCAGAGTAGAGCCCTGGGATGGCAACTGGACAACCAGAAATCTGGTTAAAAATTGGGGCCTAGGGACATGTCAAGCCCATTATGACATCTAATGGTCCAGCCACTGAGAGGACGTACTAGAGGACAGGACTCACACTGAGGGTCACAATGCGTGTTTATGCCCTCGTAGCACTCAAGAATGGGCGGGGCATCAGGGTGAATGCTGGTTTCTCCTACACTGAACGTTGGACAACATGCCAACCAAATGGTTTCTTGCCTTGGGTAAGGAAGAGTTCTGACTTCTGCCCCATAGTCACCCCGGGGCTGTGATTGGAGATAAGGTCTAGGTTTTGAAGCCTGAAAACAGAGGTAGGTAAGAGATGATGACCTACGGCCATGGCGTGTCTGATGTGCTCAGTGTGCGGCCAGCTCTCTGGGTGGGGCCAGGAGGTCCAGACTGAGGCTGTCTCAGAAAGGGCATTAGTGCCCAGGTCAGCCTATATATTTGGGGTACAGCCGAATGGCGTGCAGGTTGATCCTCATTTGGGGTTTCTGGTTAGCCCCAGACGGCCATGTTTTTCTTCTGTAAAACAGGCCGAGTGCTGCATTGTAGTTCTGGATTGCCAAACTGGAGGGCTTGTGGGCCAGTAATGTGAAGACGGAAGTCTGAGAACCCAAGCTAGGCCTAGGGTTCTGGGTGAGACCTGATCGAGATCTCGTGCATCTGAAGTCAGGGCGAAGATCAGACAATTGCACAGGTTGGACATTCTGTCCGTGATGGCCCCTTCCAGAAGGGGGGGGGGTGGATCACAAGGCCATGGGTGTTTTCCCACGATGGGAGTTGTGAGAAGCTCCCAATGCAAAGATTCTTCTGCAGGACAATTGAGACCTGTTGGTTGGCTCCAGGACAACGATTCCGAGCAGGGTTCTAAGGATGGATGGCAGTGTAGCCCACCTCGCATTCCAATTGTCTCCAAGCAACAAGACAGGTTATATCTGCTGGATCTGGGGGAGCAACCGAGGAGGCTGCGTTGAAATGGACTCTCTCGTGGATGTGTCCTAATATGATTTTGTGTCTATGGAGACCTTGGAATGAAGCGGTGGCACTGGGGCCCTGAAGGGTTCTCCTAAAGAGAGGCTTTCACACAGCTCCATCGTGCAAGTTTCCCATGTGTAGATGAGATTTGTTCTGATGGGTGAGTCAAGAAACTGCCATATGCTGTTATTGAAATCCATTCCTCTGAGTAGTGCAGGTAGGTGCGCAGATGGGCCCAGAATGCCCCTGTTTTTCCTGGGAAGCCATAAATATTGGGTGGCCTCAGGGACTTTGGAGGTTTATCCTATTAGTAGGGTTGCGGCCATTGGAATGGGCACAGACAATTCCCTTGGAGAGGGCAAGCACAGTCGTCAGGTTCGGCTCCAGGGGCCTGAGCCTGTTGGGTTTGTAGGTCACGGCTGTTTGGACAGTTGTCTGAAAACACAAACTCGGCTTATGTTTCGGGTCATAGGTATGGCAGGACTGATCTACAGACCATGAGGAGAACACTTCGGGATATGAAAAAAAGGGCGAGTGTGAGGCTCTTGCTCAATTTTTTTGTCTCTGGATATCGTGTCACTGATGGTCGTGAAATTTCCGGATGACTTCATGGGAAATGGACGAGTCTTACTCTCTGGGGCTTTGGCACCGTCCAAAGAGTTTGGGTTCATTCTGTGGGATGGAACAAGTCCGTTGTTGTTGTGGTTGATTGATTGTTTTGTTTTGTTTTTTCAACCTCAGGACCCACCAAATGAGGGATTCCAGAGTAGAGCCCTGGGGGGGAGTGGTGACTTGGACAACCAGAAATCTGGTTAAAAATTGGGGCCTAGGGACATGTCAAGCCCAATATGACATCTAATGGTCCAGCCACTGATAGGATTTACTAGAGGTCAGGAATCACACTGAGGGTCACAATGCGTGTTTATGCCCTCGTTGCACGCAAGAATGGGCGTGACCTCAGGGTTAATACTGGTTTCTCCTACACTGAACGTAGGACAACATGCCAACCACAAGGTTTCTTGCCATGGGTAAGCAGGAGTTCTGATTTCTGCATTACAGTCACCCCTGGGCAGTGATTGGAGTTAAAGTCTAGGTTCTGAATTCTGAAAACTGAGGTAGGGCAGAGATGATGACCTAAGGCCATGGCGGGATGATGTGCTCAGTGTGCGGTCAGCTGTCTGGGTGTTGCTCAGGAGGTCCCGGCTCAGGTTGTGTCAGACAGTGCATTACTGCCCAGGTTAGACTATATAATTTGGGTACTTTCGAGTACCGTGTAAGTTTATTCTCATTTAATGTGCCCGGACAGCTCATTAGGCAATATATTTTTTCTAGAGGGCAGGCAGAGTGCTGCAATGATGGTCTGGAATGGCCAAACTTGTGGGCTTCGGGGCCAGGAGTGTGGGGATGGAAGTCTGAGAACACAAGCTAGACTTGGGTTTCAGGGCGAGGGCACGGCATGTACCCCCTGAAGATCTGAAGCAATATCTCATGCATCTGAAGTCAGAGCGAGTATCAGACGTTGGCTCAGCTTGGATTTTCTGTTCATGACGGCCCCTTCATGAAGGGAGCGGATTCTCGAGAGCGTGGAGGTTTTCCCACGTTGGGAGTGGTGGGATGCCCCCTCCAAGGATTCCTTCTGCGGGACAATTGAGACCTGTTGGACAGCTCCAGGACATCCCATATGGATGAGTCCAGACCAACGTTCGAAGATGGATGCCTGGGAAGCCCGCCTCGCATTCCAATTGTCTCCTAGCGACAAGACAGTTTAGATCTGATGGCTCTGCGGGTGCAAACCGGGGGTGGCTGAGTTGAAATGGACTTTCCTGAGGATGGGTCTAATGAGTGTTTGTGTCCATGAGGGCCTTTAAATGGGGCGGTGGCACCGGGACCCTGAAGTATTCTCCTCAGCTTTTGACATAGCTCCCATGCACACGTTTCCTTGTGGAGATGAGTTTGGTTCTGATGGGTGCCTCAGGAAAACCCCAATGCTGGTATTGGAATCCAGGGTTTTGAGGAGACATGCCTGTAAACCAAAGCAATGGATCCGATTTTGGCCTAGGGTCCTGTCTGGTTCAATCTTCTTCTCTGGGGACATCCATCTAGGGTATGAGTGGAGGTAGATGCTCAGCTGGTGTCAGACTGCCCTTTTTTGTCCCGGGCGACCTATACTATTGGAATGGCCTCAGGGACTTTGGAGGGTTCTCCTAATTTGTACGATTTTGGTAATGGAATGGGCAGAATTCCCATGGATTGGGTAGGCCCAGTCCTAATGTGTGGCTCCAGGGTCCCTAGCCTGGATGGTGTGTGGCCCAGGAATTTGAAGACAGAAGCTTGAAAAAACACAAACTCAGCTTATGTTTGGGGACGAAGCTATGGCAGGCCCGATCTACAATCCATGAGAAGACATCTTCAGGATATGAAGAAAATGCGAATCTGAGGCGCTTGCTCAGACTTGTGTCTCTGGATTTTGTTTCAGCGATGGCCGTGGAATGTCTAGGATGCCTCATGGGCCATGGACGAATCTTCCTCTCTGTGGATTTGGGCCGATCCCAATTGTTTTTCTTCAATCTGTTGGATAGAGGACTCCTTTCAGGGTTGTTACATCAGGTGTCCCACCAAAAGAGGAATTCCAAATAAGAGCCCTGGGGAAGAGTGAAGGGACAACCCGAACTATTGTTAAAAATTGGGGCCTAGGGGCATGGCAAGCCCAATATGCTGTCTCTTCATCCAGCCACTGAGAGCCCTTACCTGTGGACTGGGCTAAGGCTGTGGGTCACAATGTGAGTTTGCCACCTATGTGGCCCGCGAGCAATGGCGGCCTCATCGGACAAACAGGTTTCCACTACACTGAACGTTGGACAACAAGCCAACCACAAGGTTCTTGCCATTGGGAAGGAGTTCTGAATTCTGCATCATTTTCAAACCTGGGGAGTGATTGGAAATAAGGTCTAGGATCTGAATCCTGAAAACCGAGGCTAGGAAGAGATAACGACCTAAGGCAATGGCTGGTCCTATGTGCTCAGTGAGCGGCAAGCTGTCTGGGTGGGGCCAGGAGGTCCAGGCTCAGGCTCTGTCAGAAAGGGCATTATTGCCCAGGTCAGCCTATATATGTTGGGTACAGCCAAGAGGCGTGCAGGTTGATTTTCATTTGGGGTTTCTGGGTGGCCCCTGAGGGCAATGTATTTCTTCTCTGCAGGGCAGTTAGAGTGCTGCAATGTAGTTCTGCATTGCCAAACTGGAGGCCTTGTGAGCCAGTAGTCTGTGTACAGATGTCTGAGGACACAAGCTAGGCTTAGGTTTCTGGGGTGAGGACATGGCAGGCACAATATACAGACCTGAATCGAGATCTGGTGCATCTGAAGTCAGGTTGAGGATCAGACTATTTCTCAGGTTGGACCTTAGGTCCCTGATGGCCCCTTCATGAAGGCGGGGGGGTATGACGAGGCCATGGGGGTTTCTCACTATGGGAGTTGTGAGACTCCCAATTGCAATGATTCTTCTGCAGGAAAATTGAGACTTGTTGGTTGGCTCCAGGCCAATGATTCTGAGCAGGGTTCTAAGGATGGATGGCGGGGTAGACCACCTCGCATTCCAATTGTCTCCTAGCAACAAGACAAGTTAGATCTGCTGGATCTCACGGAGCAACCGAATATGCTGAGTTGAATTGGACGCTCCCGTTCATGTGTCCTAATATGATTTTGTGTCTATGGAGATCTTGGAATGAAGCGGTGGCACTGGGGCCCTGAAAAGTTCTCCTAAAAAGAGGCTTTGACACACCTCCCACGTGCAAGTTTCCCATGTGTAGATGAGTTTTTTTCTGATGGGTGAGTCAAGAAACAGCCATATGCTGGTACTGAACTCCAGGCATCTGAGGAAAATGCCTGGAAACCAAAGCAATGGATCCGATTAGGGCCAAGGGGCTTGTTCGTTCCTTTTTACCTCTGGGGATATCAGTCTACGAATCTGAGTGCAGGTAGGTTCTCAGATGGGCTCAGATTGCTCCTGTTTGTCCTGGGAAGCCACCAATATTGGGATGGCCTCAGGGACTTTGGAGGTTTATCCTATTAGTAGGGCTGTGGCCATTGGAATGGGCACACACAATTCCCTTGGAGAGGGCAAGTACAGTCCTCAGGTTGGCTCCAGGGGCCTGAGCCTGTTGGGTGTGTAGGCCTGGGCTGTTTGGACAGTTGTCTTAAAACACAAACTCGGCTTATGTTTCGGGTCATAGGTATGGCAGGACTGATCTACAGACCATGAGGAGAACTCTTCGGGTAATGAAAAAAAGGCGAGTGTGAGGCTCTTGCTCAAGTTTTTATCTCTGGATATTGTGCTATTCATGGTCATGAAATATCCGGGTGACTTCATGGGAAATGGACGACTCCTACTACTCTCTGGGGGTTTGGCTCCGTCCAAAGAGTTTGGGGTCATTCTGTGGGATGGAAGAAGTCGTTTTTTTTTTTTTTTTTGTTGTTGTTGTTTTTTGTTTTGTTTTTCAAACTCAGTTGTCCCAACAAATGAGGGATTCCAGAGTAGAGCCCTGGGGAGGGGCGATTGGACACCAGAAATCTGGTTTAAATTTGGGGCCTAGGGACATGTCAAGCCATTATGGCATATAATGGTCTATCCACTGAGAGGACGTACTAGAGGACAGGACTCACGCTGAGTGTCACAATGCGTGTTTATGCCCTCGTCGCACTCAAGAATGGGCGGGGCCTCAGGGTGAATCCTGGTTTCCCCTACACTGAACTTTGGACAATATGCCAACCATAATGTTTCTTGCCATGGGTAAGGAAGAGTTCTGATTTCTGCATCACAGTCACCGCTCGGCAGTGATTGGAGATAAGGTCTAGGTTCTGAAGCCTGAAAACTGAGGTAGGGAAGAGATGATGACCTAAGGCCACGGTGGGTCTTATGGGCTCAGGGTGCGGTCAGCTGTCTGGGTGTTGCTCAGGAGGTCCCGGCTCATGGTATGTCAGACAGTGCATTACTGCCCAGGTTAGACTATATAATTTGGGTACATTTGAGTGCCATGTAGGTTTATTCACATTTAATGTCCCGGGCAGCTCATTGGGCAATATTTTGTTTCTCGAGGGCAGGCAGAGTGCTGCAATGATGGTCCGGAATTGCCAAACGTGTGGGCTTCGGGGCCAAGAGTGTGAGGACGGAAGTCTGAGAACACCAGCTAGACTTGGGATTCAGGGCGAGGGCACGGCATGTACCTCCTGAAGATCTGAAGCAATATCTCATGCATCTGAAGTCAGAGCGAGGATCAGACGTTGGCTCAGCTTGGATTTTCTATTCTTGACGGCCCCTTCATGAAGGGAGCTGAATCTCGAGGCCGTGTAGTTTTTCCCACGTTTGGAGTGGTGGAAGGCCCCCTCCTAGGATTCCTTCTGCGGGACAATTGAGACCTGCTGGACAGCTCCAGAACATCCCATATGGATGAGTCTAGACCAAAGTTCGAGGATGGATGCCTTGGAAGCCCGCCTCGCATTCCAATTGTCTCCTAGCGACAAGACAGTTTAGATCTGATGGCTCTGCGGGGAGCAACCGGGGTGGCTGAGTTGAAATGGACTTTCCTGAGGATGGGTCTAATGTGTGTTTGTGTCCATGAGGGCCTTGGAATGGGGCGGTGGCACCGGGACCCTGAAGTATTCTCCTCAGCTTTTGACATAGCTCCCATGCACAAGTTTCCTAGTGGGAGACGATGTTTGTTCTGATGGGTGCCTCAGGAAAACCCCAATGCTTGTATTGGAATCCAGAGTTTTGAGGAGACATGCCTGTAAACCAAAGCAATGGATCCGATTTTGGCCTAGGGTCCTGTCTGGTTCAATCTTCTTCTCTGGGGACATCCATCTAGGGTATGAGTGGAGGAAGATGCTCAGCTGGTGACAGACTGACCTTTTTTGTCCCGGGCGACCTATACTATTGGGTTGGCCTCAGGGACTTTGGAGGGTTCTCCTAATTTGAACGATTTTGGACAATGGAAAGGGCAGAATTCCCATGGATTGGGTAGGCACAGTCCTAATGTGTGGCTCCAGGGTCCCCAGCCTGGATGGTGTGTGGCCCAGGACTTTGAGGACAGAAGTCTGAAAACACAAACTCAGCTTAGGTTTGGGGACGTAGGTATGGCAGGCCTGATCTACAAACAATGAGAAGACATCTTCAGGATATGAAGATAGTGCAAGTCTGAGGCGCTTGCTCAGGCTTTTGTCTCTGGATTTTTTTGTTTCAGCGATGGCCGTGGAATGTGGAGGAGGCCTCATGGGCCATGGACGAATCTTGCTCTCTGTGGATTTGGCCCAATCCCAATTGTTTTTCGTCAATCTGTTGGATGGAGTACTCCTTTCAGGGTTGTTACATCAGGTGTCCCACCAAAAGAGGAGTTCCAAAGCAGAGCCCTGGGGAAGAGTGAAGGGACAACCCGAACTATGGTTAAAAATTGGGGCCTAGGGGCATGGCAAGCCCAATATGCTGTCTCTTCTTCCAGCCACTGAAGGCCTTATCTGAGGACTGGGCTAAGGCTGAGGGTCACAATGTGTGTTTGCCACCTATGTGGCCCGCGATCAATGGCGGGGCCTCATTGGACACACTGGTATCCACTACACTGAACATTATACAACAAGCCTACCACAAGGTTTCTTACCATCGGGAAAGAGTTCTGATTTCTGCATCATTTTCAAACATGGGCAGTGATTGGAGATAAGGCCTAGGTTCTAAATCCTGAAAACCGAGGCTGGGAAGAGATAACTACCTAAGGCAATGGCTGGTCCCATGTGCTCAGTGAGCAGCCAGCTGTATGGGTGGGGCCCGGAGGTCCAGGCTCAGCCTCTGTCAGAAAGGGCATTATTGCCCAGGTCAGCCTATATATTTTGGGTACAGCCAAGTGGCGTGCAGGTTGATCTTCATTTGGGTTTTCTGGGTAGCCCCAGAAGGCTATGTTTTTCTTTTGGAGGGCAGGCAGAGTGCTGCATTATAATTCTGGATTGCGAAACTGGAGGGCTTGTGGGCCATTACTCTGAGGATGGAAGTCTGAGGACACAAGCTAGGCTTAGGTTTCTGGGTGAGGACATGGCAGGCACAATCTACAGATCTGAACCGAGATCTCGTGCATCTGAAGTCATGGTGAGGATCAGACGATCACTCAGGTTGGACCTTATGTCCCTGAGGGCCACTTCATGAAGGTGGGGGGGATCACGAGGCCATGGGTGTTTTCTCACGATGGGAGTTTTGAGAAGCTCCCAACTTCAAATATTCTTCTGCAGGAGAATTGAGACCTGTTGGTTGGCTCCAGGCTAACGATTCCGAGCAGGGTTCTAAGGATGGATGGCTGGGTAGCCCACCTCGCATTCCAATTGTCTCCTAGCAACAAGACAAGTTAGATCTCCGGGATCTCGCGGAGCAACCGAATACGCTGAGTTGAAATAGACTCTCCTGTGGATGGGTCCTAATGTGTTTTTATGTCTATGGATACCTTGGAAAGACGCGGTGGGACTGGGGACATGAAGGGTTCTCCTAAACAGAGGCTTTGACATCACTCCCACGTGCAAGTTTCCCATATGTAGATGAGATTTGTTCTGGTGGGTGAGTCAAGATACAGCCATATGCTGGTACTGAAATCCAGGCCTCTGAGGAGAGATGCCTTGAAACCAAAGCAATGGATCCGATTAGGGCCTAGGGGCCTTTTCGTTCCTTTTTACCTCTGGGGATATCAATCTACAAGTCTGAGTGCAGGTAGGTCTCAGATGGGCTCAGATAGCTCCTGTTTGTCCTTGGAAGCCACCACTATTGGGATGGCCTCAGGGACTTTGGAGATTTATCTTATTAGTAGCGTTGTGTCCATTGGAATGGGCACACAGATTTCCATTGGAGTGGGCAATACATTCCTCAGCTTGGCTCCAGGGGCCTAAGCATGTAGGCTGTGTAGGCCAGGGCTCTTGGATAGTTGTCCGAAAACAGAAACTCGGCTTATGTTTCGGGTCATAGGTATGGCAGGACTGATACACAGACCATGAGGAGAACTCTTCGAGATATGAAAAAAAGGCGAGTGTGAGGCTCTTGCTCAAGTATTTATCTCTGGATATCATGCCATTCATGGTCATGAAATTTCCGGGTGACTTCATGGTAAATGGACGAGTCTTACTCCCTGGGGGTTAGGGCCAATCCAAAGAGTTTGGTGTCATTCTGTGGGACGGAAGAAGTCCGTTTTTTGTTGTTGTTGTTTTGTTTTGTTTTGTTTTTTCAAACTCAGGTGTCCCACCAAATGAGGGATTCCAGAGTAGAGCCCTGGGGAGGGGTGATTTGACAACGAGAAATCTGGTTACAATTAGGTCCTAGGGACAGCTAGACTTGGGTTTCAGGGTGAGGGCACGGCATGTACCCCCTGAAGATCTGAAGCAATATCTCATGCATCTGAAGTCAGAGCGAGGATCAGACGTTGGCTCAGCTTGGATTTTCTGTTCATGACGGCCCCTTCATAAAGGCAGCGGATTCTCGAGAGCGTGGAGGTTTTCCCACGTTGGGAGTGGTGGGATGCCCCCTGCAAGGATTCCTTCTGCGGGACAATTGAGACCTGTTGGACAGCTCCAGGACATCCCATATGGATGAGTCCAGACCAACGTTCGAGGATGGATGCCTGGGAAGCGCGCCTCGCATTCCAATTGTCTCCTAGCGACAAGACAGTTTAGATCTGATGGCTCTGCGGGAGCAACCGGGGTGGCTGAGTTGAAATGGACTTTCCTGAGGATGGGTCTAATGTGTGTTTGTGTCCATGAGGGCCTTGGAATGGGGCGGTGGCACCGGGACCCTGAAGTATTCTCCTCAGCTTTTGACATAGCTCCCATGCACAAGTTTCCTTGTGGTGACGAGGTTTGTTCTGATGGGTGCCTCAGGAAAACCCCATGCTGGTATTGGATTCCAGGGTTTTGAGGAGACATGCCTGTAAACCAAAGCAATGGATCCGATTTTGGCCTAGGGTCCTGTCTGGTTCAATCTTCTTCTCTGGGGACATCCATCTAGGGTATGAGTGGAGGTAGATGCTCAGCTGGTGTCAGACTGCCCTTTTTTGTCCCGGGCGACCTATACTATTGGGATGGCCTCAGGGACTTTGGAGGGTTCTCCTAATTTGTACGATTTTGGACAATGGAATGGGCAGAATTCCCATGAATTGGGTAGGCACAGTCCTAATGTGTGGCTCCAGGGTCCCCAGCCTGGATGGTGTGTGTGGCCCAGGACTTTGAGGACAGAAGTCTCAAAACACAAACTCAGCTTATGTTTGGGGACGTAGGTATGGCAGGCCCGATCTACAAACCATGAGAAGACATCTTCAGGATATGAAGATAGGACGAGTCTGAGGCGCTTGCTTAGGCTTTTTGTCTCTGGATTTTGTATCAGCGATGGCCGTGGAATGTGGAGGAGGCCTCATGGGCCATGGACGAATCTTGCTCTCTGTGGATTTGGCCCGATCCCAATTTTTTTTTTTCGTCAATCTGTTGGATGGAGGACTCCTTTCAGGGTTGTTACATCAGGTGTCCCACCAAAAGAGGAATTCCAAAGCAGAGCCCTGGGGAGAGTGAAGGGACAACACGAACTATGTTTAAAAATTGGGGCCTAGGGGCATGGCAAGCCCAATATGCTGTCTCTTCATCCAGCCACTGAGAGGCCTTACCTGAGGACTGGGCTAAGGCTGAGGGTCACAATGTGTGTTTGCTACCTATCTGGACCACGAGGAATGGCGGAGCCTCAAGGGACACACTGGTTTCAACTACACTGAACGTTGGACAACAAGCCAAACCGCAAGTTTTCCTGCCATCGGGAAGGAGTTCTGATTTCTGCATCATTTTCAAACCTGGGCAGTGATTGGAGATAAGGTCTAGGTTCTGAAGCCTGAAAACTGAGGTTGGGAAGGGATAACGACCTAAAGCCATGGGGGGTCCGAAGTTCTCAGTTTGTAGCCAGCTGTCTGGGTGGGCCTAGGAGGTCCAGGCTCAGGCTGTGTCAGAAAGGGCATTATTGCCCATGTCATCCTATATATTTTGGGTATAGCGAAGTGTCGTGCAGGTTGATCTTCATTTGGGGTTTCTAGGTAGCCCCAGAGGGCAATGTATTTCTTCTGCAGGGCAGGTAGAGTGCTGCATTGTAGTTCTGGATTGCCAAACTGGAGGGCTTGTGAGCCAGTAGTCTGTGTACAGAAGTCTGAGGACACAAGCAAGGCTTAGGTTTCTAGGTGAGGACATGGCAGGCACAATCTACAGACCTGAACCGAGATCTCATGTATCTGAAGTCAGGGTGAGGATCAGACGATATTTCAGGTAGGACCTTGTGTTCCTGATGGCCCCTTTATGAAGGGGGGGGGGATCATGTGGCCATGGGCGTTCTCTCACGATGCGAGTTCTGAGAAGCTCCCAACTGCAAAGATTCTTCTGCAGGACAATTGAGACCTGTTGGTTGGCTCCAGGCCAAGGATTCGGAGGAAGGTTTTAAGGATGGATGGCGTGGTAGGCCACCTCACAGTTCAATTGTCTCCTAGCAACAAGACATGTTAGATCTGCTGGATCTCGAGGAGCAACCGAATACGCTCAGTTGAAATGGACTCTCCTGTGGATGGGTCCTAATGTGTTTTTGTGTCTATGGAGACCTTGTAATGGGGCAGTGGCACACAGGCCCTGAAGGATTCTCCTAACTGGAGGTTTTGAGACATCTTCAAAGGATAATTTTCCCATGTGGAGAAGAGATTTGTTCTGATTGCTGCCTCATGAAATCCCCATATGCTAATATTGGAAACCAGGCCTCTGAGGAGAGATACCTGTAACCGAAAGCAATGAATCTGATTCAGGCCTAGGGGCCTGTCTGATTCAATCTTCTTCTCTGGGGACATCCATCTACGCTGAGTAGAGGTAGGGGCTCAGCTGGTTTCAGATGACCCTTGTTTGTCCTGGGCGGCCTACATTATTGGGATGTCCTTGGGGACTCTGGAGGTTTTTCCTAATTTGTACGATTGTGGACAATGGAATGGGCAGAATTCCCGTGGTATGGACAGGCACAGTCCTGATGTGTGGCTCCAGGGGCCCAAGCCTGAAGGGTCTGTGGGCCAGGAATGTGGGGACAGAAGTCTGAAAACACAAACTCGGCTTAGGTTTGGGAAGTAGGTATGGCAGGCCCGATCTACAGACCGTGAGGAGAACTCTTCGGGATACGACAAAAGAGCGAGTGTGAGGCGCTTGCTCAGACTTTTGTCTCTGGATTTGTTGTCAACGATGGCTGTAGAATCTCGGGGAGGCCTCATGGGCCATGGACGAGACTTCCTCTCTGTGAATTTGGTCCAATCCCAATTGTTTGGGGTCAATCTGAAGGATGGGAGGAGTCCTTTTAGTTTTGTTACCTCAGGCGTCCCACCAAAAGAGGGACTCCAAAGCAGAGTTCTGGGGAGGGATGAATGGACAACCCGAACAATCCAATTGGGGTGAGGTCGAGATCCGAGCAGGTTGATCCTCATTTGGGGTTCATGGAGATCCCCATAGAGCAACGTTTTTTCTTCTGGAGGGCCAGCATAGGGCTGCATTTTGGTTCCAGAATTCCAAGTCTTGAGGACATGTTTGCCAGAAGTGTGAGGAAGGAAGTCTGAAAACACAAGGAAGCACGAGGTTTGGGCCCACTGTGCAGAGGCTGAATCGAGATCTCCTGCATCTGAGGTCAGGGCGAATATCAGTTGTTGCCTCAAGCTGCAGTTTGTGTCCGTGACGGCCCCTTCCTGAAGGGGGTGGGGGCGTCATGAGGCCAGGGAGGTTTCCCTACGCTGGGAGTTGTGAGCTGCTCCAAACTTCAAAGTTTCCTTCTTCAGGACAGTCGAGTACTATTGGATGGTTCCAGGACGCCCCATAGAGAAAGACTCGAGAGCAGGGGCCTAAGCATGGATGCCGAGAAACGCCAACTCACCTTCCCATTGCCTGGTCGAGACAAGGCACGCTCAATCGGCGGGCTCTTGGGTGAGCTACCCAGAAGTCTGAGTTTAAATGGACTTTCCTGAGGATGAGTCATAATGTGGGTTGGTGGCCATGGAGACCTTGGAATGTGGCAGTAGCTAAGGGACTCTGCAGGATTCTCCAACCCGAAGGGTTTGACACAACTCCAACAAGGAAGCATTCCATGCGGAGATGAGAGGTGTTCTGTCTGGTGCCTCCGGATAGGCCCATATGCTGGTCTTCGAACCCAGGCCTCTGAGGAGTGATACCTGGACACCAAAGCCAGAGTTCATAATCGGGCCTAGGGACCTGTCTGGTTCAATCTTCTGTCTCTGCGGATATCAGTCTGTGTGTCTGCATGGAGGTAGTAGTTGCTCAGCTGGTGTCATAATGCCCCTGTTTGTCCAGTGCGGCTTGCGGTAGTGGGATGTCCTTGGGGACCTTGAGGTTTCTACTATTTTGTAGAGTTGTGGCCAATGGAACGGGCAGTTTCTTAGAGAGAGCAGGCACAGTTCTGTGGTGTGGCTCCAGAGACCCCAGCCTGGAGGCGGTGTGGGCCACGGCTGTGCAGACAGACATCCAAAAACCAAAACTCAGCTCAGGTTTGGGGCCGAGGTTATGGCAGGCCTGATCTACAGTCCGTGAGGGGAGCTCCTCTGGATATGAAAGAAGGGTGAGAGAGAGGCAGTCGCTCAGTCTTTTGTCTCTGGATATTTTGTCCGCAATGGCCGTTTAATGTAGGAGTTGCCTCACGGGTCGTAGAAGTCTCCCTCTCTGGTAGTTTGTCCAGCCCCCAAGAGTTTGGGGTCATTCTGTGGGAAGGGAAGAGTCCTGTTTTCTGCTTCATGTGTCCCCCCAGTAGAGGGATTCTGGAGCATAGCAGTGGGTACTGACAACTGGAATACTCGCTCTCTGGTTAAGCCTGGGGGCCTATGGATATGATATGCCCCATATGCAGGATCTTGGTCCAGCCACTGAGAGGCGTTACTTTAATACGGGACTCACGCTACAGGTCACAATGCATGTCTGTGCCCTAGGCGGCCCTCAAACACTGGCGTGGCCTTTCCGACAATGCAGGGTTTTTCCCACATTGAACGTTGGACAACATGCCAACCACAAGGTTTCTGGCCATGGGGAAGGAGGAATTCTAATTTCTGCATCACGTTCACCCCTGGGCAGTGATTGGAGATAAGGTCTAGGTTCTGAAGCCTGAAAACCGAGGTTGGGAAGAGATGACGAACTACAGCCATAGCGGGTCCCTTGTGTCCAGGTTGGAGCAAGCTGTCTAGGTGTCGTTTGGGATGTCTTGTCTCAGGCTGTGCCAGACAGGGCATTAGTATTCAGGGTAGGCTGTATAATTGCTTTACAGTCGAGTGGCATGCATTAGATAATCATTTGGGGTTTCTTATTAGCAGCATAGGGCAAAGTTTTTCTTCTGGAGGGCAGGCAGAGTGCTGCATTGTGGCTTCGGAATTCCCAAACTGGAGGGCTTGTGGGCCAGGAGAGTGAGGACGGAAGTCTGAGAACACAAGCTAGGCTTAGGTTTCGGTGAATGGACATGGCAGGCACACTCTGCAGAGCTGAATTGAGATCTCATGAGTCTGAAGTCAGGTCGAGGATCAGACTTTGGCTCTGGTTGGAGTTTCTGTCCATGTTGGCCCCTTCATGAAGGGGGGGGGGCATTATGAGGCCATGGGGGTTTTCCCACTATTAGAGTTGTGAGATGCTCCAAACCGCAAGGATTCCTTCTGTGGGACAATTAAGATTTGTTGGATGGCTCCAGGACGTCTCCTAAGGTATTTTTCCCAGAACAGGGTTCTAAGTATGGATGCCTGGGCAGACAACCTCAATTCTAATTGTCTCCTAGCAACAAGAAACGTTTGATCTGCTGGCTTGCGGTAGCATCAGAGAGGGCTGAGTTTGGAATGGATTTTCCTGAGGTTGGTCTTAAATTAGTTGACATGGACTTTCCTGAGGATGGTCTTAATGTTGGTTTGAGTCCATTGAGACCTTGGTATGGGGGCAGTGGCACCAGGG